>NC_081186.1:6386794-6593874 GCF_029867415.1 Vicia villosa
GTTTTGCCCAGTAACTGAAGTACTCAAACGAATCAGAGGTGTTATATCCTCACGGAAGAAACTGCAGGTGAAGGTGCGCCTAGTAACCTCTTTGGTAACTGTCACGTTGTTAGCCATTTCAAGTGAAGAAGATAATAACCTTGGATACCCTGAAAAAAAATGGCATGCACATGAGAAATAATAATACTTCTTTTCTTTCTTTTTCTTTTCTCTTTTTTTTTTTTACATATCTTTTCTTCTCTTTTCTTTTCTCTTTTTTTTTTGAAAGGTAAACATGCCATGATGTAAATGATGCAATGGAGGTTTCCCCACATAGGAGAAGCGTGTGTGGCCTCTGGATGAGATCGGACGTTGCAGGATCAAAGGTCCGGCATAGGCACAGTGAAACCATAAGAACACAAGTCACCAACAGAACGGTCACCAACGGTACCTGTCATGTATATCCCACCCCACTCACAGGTGTAGTCTAGGTCAGGGTAGGTCAATGGCTTCCAGCGTTATCAGTTCTCCTGAAACACCATCATTGTCGCAAATACATGCCAACAACGGTATCTCATTTGAACCTCGACTGGTCGTGGGTCTCATGATCGCAATCAACAGAACCTGACATTCTGTTGGCGTCATGACTATCCACTCTATCCTAGGTATCCTATGTGTCACTCTGGCCTGGGTATTGGGCCTTTTACCTCATAAAACATCCCACCTAACCTGCAAAACAGAACAGAAGACCCCAAGGAACACAGAATATAATCCATATGCATGATGTGCAAACAAAAATAAACATGATATGCAAGCAGAAAAGTAAACATGCAAACATATATACAAGGTATAGACATAAAAACAAATAAACACCCAGTAAATAAACAAACAAACGCAGGCTAGGATCGACTCACTAAGGATGGACCAGCAACAGGTCTAGCAACATCCCCAGCAGAGTCGCCAGCTGTCGCACGCTCGCGAAAAATGAACAGAGTCGCCACCAATATATTTATCCCATAAGGGAAAGGAATATCAGAAAACCTAACAAAGGAAGGAACAAGGTCTTGCGACCAGAGAATCAAGGTACGGGAGTCGGTTACGCAAGGGGAAGGTGCTAGCACCCCTCACGCCCATCGTACTCGATGGTATCCACCTATGTTTGTTTCTATCTAAAGGGTGTATAACTATGTCTATGTCTAAATGCGAAATGAATGCAAAATGTAGGGGAAATAAAGAATTGTACTCGCACGGGCCCTACCCCGCTGCCTACGTATCCTTTTCAGGAATCAGAGTTACCGTAGCTCGGCTCACGATTTTCTGTTTGTTTTTGTGTTTTTTATTGGGCGGCGTCAACGTTCACGTTCTTGCATAAGGGAAGACCTACGATGCGTACGAACGGAAATGACATTGTCCTTAGGTGCCAACGAGGCAAAAGAAAAAGAAATGCTTGGTTTGTGTCTTTTAGGATAGATGAGTGGTGAACAGTTCCCAATACCGGGCCACTCACCACTTTCTCTACTTTGCTTTAGTCTGAACCATTGTTAGGTGTTTTAAAGTGTTTTTGGTTGTGTATTTTTTAAGGGGAGTTTACTTCACGATTCGAATCACATAAAATGTATAATGATCGAGAAGCAGACTAGGGAATGAATCCCACTCACTTCCATCCCATTATGTAATGTTTGAGAAACAGATTAGAGAATGAATCTCACTCGTTTCTCTCCCATTAATTAATGTTTGAGAAACAGATTAGGGAATGAATCCCACTCGTTTCTCTCCCATTAAATAGTGACCGAGAAACAGATTAGGGAATGAATCCCACTCGTTTCTATGCCACTAAGTGATTGAGAAATAGATTAGGGAATGAATCCCACTCATTTCTCTATCACTTGCTTAATGTGATTCGCATCTTCCTTTTATTAATGTTTTAAAGAGTTGAAAAGAAAAAGAATGCCATAGGGAACTAATCCTAAATTCTAATCTAAGTTGTTCTAATTCTATTCTAAAATCTAGATTAAAATCTAAGGGATATCACAAAAACAAGCCTTTACCAATCAAGGGCATTTGGACATTTCACAATTGAAAAATTATTCACAAAAGAAAGAATTAGGACCTAAGTTCAAAATATTCACAAACAAAATTTTATTCGATTTTATAACCATTTTTGGATTTTAAAACAAGAAGCAAAGTATTTTATTATTCACTAGCCAATCAATACTCAAAGGAAATCTCAATTAAAAAAACTAATTACAAAAAATACTTCTAAAAATTTTCTAATTGGGTGAAAAAACATTTGTCATGTTTTATAAAAAAAATTATGCAAAGAGAATAAAAGAAAGAAAAAAAATTCTATTTGTTTTCTTGTTATCAGCATGGGGGTGCAGGAGCAATTAAAGCTTGAACTGAATTCTTTACAAATGGCATATGGGCCTGATTAAGAGGGGTGCGAGAATCAGAAGTGGCGCAAGGCCCTGTCTCAAAACGTGGCCCAGACTGTTTTGTTATTCCATTTTTATTTCATTTTATATTCAGCCTTTTATTTTATTATAGTCTCTTCTTTTATCAAAACGTGACGTACATGCATGCTGTATCTTTCATCAATTGGTCAAAAATGCTTTCAAGTGGAATGAGACAAAATAGTGCACAAGCGAATCATACGATGCCACGTCACAGATCAATCATTTGAATGAAGACAAAATGGAATCAATTGAAAAATGTAAACCAACAAGAACACGCCACGTCACCATGAAGGGACCAACGCCATGCATCACACGCAGGCGCCGGAAACAGACGCCGATCGTCTCCTCCGGCTTGCCACCATCGGAACCGCGCTACACCGGCCTAAAACCTAGCCAAATCACTACCGTCCCCCTCGGATTTTCGCGTAGATCACAGATCTACCATTATTTTTCAACAATTCCTACTCTAAATAACAGATCGATAGCAAATGCAAAGCCCTAATTCGAACACAGATCCACTAAAACGTACACCAATGGCACAGGGATGGATTATACGATGCAAGATGTTCAAGAAGCGACCTATTCTACCTATTAAACATACAATCATATCGAACAGAACTACACTTACTCAAACAAGCATTCAAGCGGATATTACTAGCGTTAATCACATTCCAGATGCACACATAATCTATACCTGTTGCTAACATGCTCGGCAATGGATTTGAGAACGTACCTGAAACTGTTTTTGAATGATTATCTTCGCAAGACCTCAAGTTTTCAGATCTGGATCTTGAAAGTGACGCTAATGTTTAGTCCACTCGAGAAGCAAATCCAGTTCCTTGTAGCAGCCTTTGAAGTCTGAACAGAGGTGATCCTTACTTGAAACACGCGATAATGAAGCTATATGAAGACGTAATGATGATGACGCTTCGTTGAATCTTGATGAGCACAGAAAAAGAGAATCTGGAGGCTTAAGTCATGTTAGTTACAATGGCGAGATTCAATGGAGGTTTATGATGGTTGAAGTATGGTGACCGGAGTTTGCTGGTGTAGGCGGTTAGGGTGGCACCGGAGTTGGTTATGGTGGTTGGTTGAAGATGAAGATGAGAGAGGGTGGAGTAGAGAGAAGAGAGTGATGAGAGAATGGGAGAGTTGAGTGTGAGAAGAAAATGAATCCTCTGAGACTTTGAGAAGGGTTTTCTTTATATAGCATGATAGTGTATGGTTGTGTTTGGTGTGGTGAGGAGTAGCGGATCTTTTCTCTACAAAACTTAGGGAACACGCAAGTTTCTTTTTGGTAAACTCTCTCACGCTTTTGGATGGCTCAGACTGATGCATGGTTCGTTATGGAAGTACCGGATGCTGCTTACGTATACACTGTTGCCACTTATCTCATGCCAAGCCTTTTGCAAAACAAACTGTGCAGCCCTCTTTGTGGGCTCATAGATCCTTTCATGACTCATCATTTGACACAAATAAGGGCTCACAACGCAGGGGACATGGGATAGAGCCTTTTTTATGTTGATGCTTTAGAGAGAAAACAAGTGTAACACATTCAAAATCAGCTTGCAAACCGAATGATTCCCCACTGCATACCCAGGGCATCCGTGACCTAGCTTCTGGCCCTTATTCTTTGGAAAAAGTTAACTTGATCAGGGCACGACTTCCAGACCATATATCTCGCCTATCACTTGTTCAATTGATATAGTATATGGCTTAATGGAAAGGAGACGTGGCAAAGAGTAATATGGCTCCACACTCATTCTCAATGGACTTTTGTAGACTTTAATAATTAGCGTTAAAAGTAGTCTGCCAAGTGTTCGACGTAATGTCTCATGCATGCCATGGGTTTTGACTCCTGTACTTGGCAACGCGTGATTTGATGAAGAGATGACTTTGAGCCCTTATATTTTGATCAATACGTATTCAATCAACACAACCCATAGCCCATTGGGAAGAACACATGGCGAGGAAGATAGAGACCTCAATAATTCCTTAAAAAGATCTTTAGAATTTCCTGAAACTCAATTGGAAAATGGCACACTACATGTTTGAGCAAATGCCTGTGCTAGCATGACAACTTGTCTGGAAGCTTGACTTGACTCAGTGAAAATCTTCAGACTTTGCGTCTCTGTAACTCACGAACCATGCTTCAAATGGAAAAACACTCAACTACAAATTTGTTCATCTCCATGAGATGAACAATATTGATGTTGAACATTTTCTGAAATAATGCATAGATCCACGTGAAATCAAGTTGGGAAGTGAACTGCTCAACCATTCTCAAAATTTCAGAAATTTCACTAAGTGTAGAAGTTTCTATTTTAGGATTTTCTCATTTTAACTAACTTTCCCAAAATGGTAAATTTTAGTTAAAACTTGATTTTATTCATTTCATTGACTTTATTTGACTGGTTTTCCACCAAGAGTCGATATTTGAATAATTTTCCCGATTTTGACCCAAAAGTCAACTGTTCCAATTTTTCCGACTATTGATGAAATTCCCGATTAAATCTCTTCCACTCACATCCGGTCAACCAAACACATTCACACAGTCAGTATGAGAAGTTTTCCACACATAGAAGCCACTTCTGATTAAATGTTGACCAGAAAGTCAACTGGTTGACTTTGGTCAACGAAGCCCCGATTTAAAGAACCAGATGATTTGCAAGCTCGTGCCCTCTAATCAATGCCCTGATTTGAAACAAAAAGACACCCCAATCCAGGAGGACTTCAATGAACAGAGAGCCACATGATTATACTTCAGTTTCCACATTCTTTGATCAAACTTCTTTGCAATGGAGTTTTCTCTTGCTAGCCTTTGAATAGAACCTATGATATGAATGCATGGGTATGGATTATGACCTAAGTGATGTATGTACATGAGTGCAAAGCCTAAGCCAGTTAGAAGTTAAGGGGTAGGACAAATTTGGGGTATGACAGGATATACGATGACGAACCTTTAGGCTTCGAGATGGATCTGTTGGGATCCGTAAAAAGAATGCAGGCTCAAGATCCTCTTGAAGAAATTGACTTGGGTGATGGAGTCACTAAAAGACCTACGTATGTAAGTACAAAACTTACAAGTAATCTAAAGACCAAATTGATTCGACTTTTGAAAGAATATAAAGATTGTTTTGCATGGGATTACAATGAAATGCCTGGTTTAAGTCGAAGTGTGGTAGAACATCAATTACCTTTAAACCCAAGAAAGAAACCTATCAAGCAACTTCCTAGAAGATTTGCGCCGGAGGTTATGGAAAAAATCGAAGTAGAAATTGAAAGATTGCTGAGAAGCAAGTTTATTCGAACTGCGAGGTATGTCAAATGGTTAACTAATATAGTGCCTGTCATAAAGAAAAATGGTATCCTTCGTATATGCATAGATTTCAGAGATTTAAATAGTGCTACCCCTAAAGATGAATATCCCATGTCTGTTGCTGAGATGTTAGTCGATTCCGCAGCAGGATTTGAATATCTCAGCTTATTAGATGGATATTCAGGTTATAACCAAATTTTTATAGCTGACGAAGATGTACCTAAGACGGCGTTTCGATGCCCAGGTGCTTTAGGTACTTATGAATGGGTAGTAATTCCTTTTGGTTTAAAAAATGCTGGAGCTACGTACCAACAAGCTATGAATTAACTACTTTAGTGGAATTCATGCCTTTTGTTAAAATCATGAAACATGGAATTCATAGCTCGTTGGTACGTAGCTCCAGCATTTTTTAAACCAAAAGGCATTACTACCCATTGGTAAGTACCTAAAGCACCTGGGCATCGAAACGCCGTCTTAGGTACATCTTCGTCAGCTATAAAAATTTGGTTATAACTTGATTATCCATCTAATAAGCTGAGATATTCAAATCCTGCTGCGGAATCGACTAACATCTCAGCAACAGGCATGGGATATTCATCTTTAGGGGTAGCACTATTTAAATCTCTGAAATCTATGCATATACGAAGGCTACCATTTTTCTTTATGACAGCCACTATATTAGCTAACCATTCGACATACCTCGCAGTTCGAATAAACTTGCTTCTCAGAAATATTTCAATTTCTACTTTGATTTTTTCCATAACCTCCGGCGCAAATCTTCTAGGAAGTTGCTTGATAGGTTTCTTTCCTGGGTTTAAAGGTAATTGATGTTCTACCACACTTCGACTTAAACCAGGCATTTCATTGTAATCCCATGCAAAACAATCTTTATATTCTTTCAAAAGTCGAATCAATTTGGTCTTTAGATTACTTGTAAGTTTTGTACTTACATACGTAGGTCTTTTAGTGACTCCATCACCCAAGTCAATTTCTTCAAGAGGATCTTGAGCCTGCATTCTTTTTACGGATCCCAACGGATCCATCTCGAAGCCTAAAGGTTCGTCATCGTTTATCCCATCAAATCTTTCGACCTGGTGATCTAATTCTTGATTGTTTTCATTTTTTACCATCATGGCCTCAATAGCCATGTTTTTCTCCAGTTCGGCTTCTAAAGCCGTTTTTCTCTTGTTTTTGGCCAAATAAGTTATTATTCCAGCCAGGTATTCTGACTCAGTGGTTATCGTCTTTGACTGTTGTCCTCTGCTCTAGAGGACTTTCATGATTCAATGGTTCATTGGGATCTTCCTTATTCCAAATGAAACCATAATTTGGGTCCAAGTTCAGATACTTAGACACACTTTCATCAGAAGAATACACCTCTTCTGCTTTGTAGCAAGGGGCTACATTTGCTAGATGTTGGTCGAAATGCCTGCGACCACTCTCAGTTTTATAATAGCTTTGGTCAGCCTCAACATTTTCGACTATACCATCTGGCCTAGGGGTGCTCGCAGTGCGGTTTGGGCGGTTTTGACGAAAAAAATCATCCGAACCGCAAGAGAAAAAATAGTGCGGTTTGGTTTGGTTCGGTTGGCTTTTAAAAAAAATCCGAACCAAACCAAACCAAACTAATGCGGTTTGGTTCGGTTCGGTTGGTTCGGTTTTTTACAAGTATTTTATTGAGCCATACATACACATATAGATGACAACATGATTTTGTATTTAGACATTCATACACTATCAAATAACAACAAAACTCGTCATATTTTGACAACAATTTTCCATTTAATATGTAAAAATTAAATTAGACAAAAGTGGAATATTAAACATAAAATAATAGCATAAAATAATATAAAAGTTATTATAATGAAACAAAAAATAAAAGAGACGAAAGATTAGTGAAGGTGAAAAAGAAAAAAAAAGTGTTAAGAGATTAGAGAAGAAGATGTGCGATAAAAACGAAACTGAAATACGGAACATTTACATAAAAATGAGAAAGTGAAAAAGAAAGAATATAAGAGAGTAGAGATTATAGAAGAGAAGGGAAGATGTATGTGGCAAAGAAGGTGCGATAATGTTATTAGAGATTTGAGAAGATCGGGACTGAAATTATATGTGTAAGAATGAAAAAATTGTTCGCAATCATAAGGCTAATGTATCATAGGTTTAAGTTTGGGTTGGATGTGAGTTAAGTAAAATTTAGGTTGTAAAATAATGCGGTTTGATTCGGTTTGGTTCGGTTTATAAAATACAAACCGCAAACCGAACCGAGCTGTGCGGTTTTGTTAAAAAATGAACCAAACTAATCCGAACCAAATGCGGTTTTTTGCGGTTTCGGTTTGGTTTGGTTTGGTTTGCGGTTTTCTATTGGGTTGGTTTGGTTTTGATCACCCCTAATCTGGCCTCCAAATAGCCACATGCTGATGCAAAGTAAAAGGAACTGCCCCTATGTCATGGATCCATTCTCGCCCCAGGAGTAATTTAAAATTAGCTTGAGATGCAATCACCATAAAGATGGTTGACCTGACAGTCGAACCTACAGCCAATTTTACCTGAATCACTCCAAGTATTCCACTTGTCTTGCCCTCATAATTAGACAGCACCATATTATGGGGCCTTAAATCTTTGTCAGACTTACCCACTTTCTGAAGTGAAGAATAGAGCATTAAGTTCACAGCAGCTCCACCATCAACAAACACTTTGTTTATTGGAACACCATCTACCTTTGCCCTTATGAATAAAGGCTTCAAATGATACATCATTCCTCGACCTGGCTTTTCAAACACAGCCTTTTATTCTTCCACTACTCCTTTTCCCATTACATAATAACAAACAGGTGTTTCTTCCACATTTTCGTCTGGAAGAAAATCATCTTCATTCTCAGACACCTCAGAAATGTTGTCGAACTCTGCTGGAAGTACAGATACAATTCCACAGTCAATTAACAACTCATCTGATTCTATGTCAAAGTTATCGTCGACCTCCTCGTCCGACAATGGAGAATACTCAGCCTCTTTTCCTGTATTGAGAGTCGGAGTATCATCATCGACTAATTCTTTGATGAGCTTCTTTCCCAGGATCATTCCTGCAGCTAGTCTCTCATTTGCCACTTTGGCTTGTTCTTCAGTCAACTTTCTCTGAAAAGGTTTTGGCTGATAATGAGAAAAACCTGCTTGCATCATCTTCGAGCTTTCCTGCCCATTCTTATGGCTTCTCTGATAACTCCTCCACTGCGTTCGAGTCATAGGATTCTTTCCTTTGTAGTTTGGAGATATGTAATCTTTCCTCTTAGATCCACTATCAGTCCAAGAGCCTTCAGCATTTGCTCCAACATCTTGGATCTGCCATTCTGGACGTTTGCCTCCTCTGAAATTAATGGGTTTCACCCACTTATCTTCAGGGACATCCGTCTTGGGGCGAAAAGTCTTTGGCTTTTCGAATAGCTTCCTGTATTCTCCAGCCCTTCGACCACTGTTTTCCCCTGTATACATGAACTGACGATTCTTGCCTCGACGAGGGTCGAACCTCACTCTGTTTGCAGCATCAACATTGAAAACAGCATCACACCTTGGACATAATCCAACTTGAGAGTTGTTGTTGTGACACCTCTCAAGGAATTTCAGAAGGCTCTCTCTTGGTTCAGGATACACCATGTTCAAGACTTTGCCATCAGTAGCACCGTCTTTCTTTCCGCCGAAACCATCAGTAGTCTCGACCATCATCACCTCAGCAAGCTAGGTATAGTGAGCTTCTTCGACCTGCAAGGGATCAATATCAACTTGCATTGATGACTTTGGTTTTTCTCCAAACTGTAGCCTTCTTTCTTTCAAAGCTTTCTGCACCAAATCCCTGAAAAGGACACATTGGGAAGTCTTATGACCCAAGAAATTATGAAATTTACAAAATCCTCTTTTTTTCTTTTGTTCAAGAGGAGGATTTTTAAGTCCTGAGGGTACTATAATTTTCCCATCAGTAACCAGCAAATCAAATATCTCATCACATTTTGTTATATCAAATGAATATGTTTTACTAGAAAATTTTTCATTTTTACTTTCGATCGGATTTTTATCTTTTGAGGGCTTGAGTAATTTACAGATATATGGTGGTCCTGGCTTCAATTCAGCCACATTAACCTCTCCTTCCTCGTATTCACTGTCACTATAGAGTCGAACTCATTTGTAGTAACATAAGCTATCTTCTCCTTTTTATGATATTTACTAACTCTGGCTTTTTCGGCTTTTAGCCTTTCGACTTGACGCACCCTTTCTGCCAGTTGTGCCATATCCCTTAAATGTTGGGTATCTAGTTTCTTCCTTATGGAATAATCTAACCCACCTGCAGCCATTTCGACTAACTCATGTTCAGGGATTTGTGTGAAACATCTGGCTTTCAATAACCTAAAACGGTTTAGATAGTCATCAACCGCTTCTGTACCATTTCGCCTAACTCCGGCTAATTCTTTCAAACTGATCTTCGACTGTCCCATATAAAACTGCTCATGGAACAATCGTTCTAACTGGTTCCATGAAAACAAATATTGTGGAGGTAAGTTCGTAAACCAAGTAAAGTCATTTTTTGTTAGAGAACTTGGGAAATATTTCATCTTTAGATTTTCGTTGTTTGCTAATTCCCCCGCCTCTGTCTGAAATCTAGCAATATGTTCGACTGTCGATTCGCCAGTCTCACCAGCAAATTTGGTAAATTTTGGGATTTTCCAACCCCTAGGCAATTCTGTTTTCCTTACATACTCTGACAACGGGGAAACAAAATTAGGTCTATGCAAACCTACATTTATTCCATTCTGAACTAAAATTTGTTCGACTACATTAGAGATATTATTGTGTCCAACATTGACATCTTGTTGGATATTTCTAAGAACCTGATCAGCATCTTGATGCCTTTGTACTACTCTAGGGATCTCTTTCTCAATTTGGTCCCCATGTCTCGTAGTTTCGACTACTCTTATGTTCGACCCCTGCGGAGTCGAAAGGTTTGGTTGTGGGGGCGCTCCAAAGAAATCTACTATTTTGGCCATTTGTCCAGCCAATATTTCATAACTTTGGTTCGTATTGTTTATTATGGGAGTAAAAACAATTCCCATTTGTTGAGTAAGGGCATTCACCATTTCATGGTTACTTTCGTCTATTTGTTGTCGGATTGACAACATTGACGTAGTACTCGGAGATGGCAAAGCCTGGTTAATGTAACCTATGCCCATAGGTCGACCCCCTAGATTTGATGTGCTTGTTGCCATCATATTGTCAAAATATAATGAAGGATTTGTGTGCAAGCCTTGCATCATAGAAGTGGGCATTCCAAACTGAGGGTTAAAACCTGGTGGAGGTATCATTCCTTGAAACGGCGGTCGTAATGGGTTAAACGGTGACCGTACATTCATTGGTGATGATACCAATGTTGCTGTCGTCGATCCACCGGTACTTGTTGTTCTAACTGGGGACGAATTTGTAGCATTTTGTGATGTTGTTCCGGTTAGAACAACTCCTTGATTTCCAGAAAGGTTAGAATCGTTTGTATTAACTGCAGACATGTTAGTTAATTTTCGACCACTTCTTAGTATCATACATAACTTTTTACACTAACAAATATAAAACAAACAACAATTGACGAGTCCCACCGGGTGTGCCAATTTGTTTACCCAGAAATATGGTAAACAAGCGCTAGTTTCCTTTTTAAAGGTTACTTTTGCGGAATCAACTAGAATATTCCAGGACTAATTGCTTTTATTTGTCTATTATGTGTATCTGGTTTGTATTAAATGCAGTAATAACTTTAAAGTAAAAGTACACACTGAAGTTTAAGACTTTAAAGTAAATGAAAGCAATAAAAAGCAGTAAATGTGCACTGAAAGTAATGCATAACGTAAAATGATTGCATAAATTAAACTGGTACGCATACATACATTCCAAAGTTGCACTCGTCACTCATTATTGCATAGAGATTTGAGTTTACTTGTGTTTTTGTAGAAAATGTGGACCCCAAACTGTTCATCTAGAACTTGCTTAAATAGTAAAAATAAAATAACTACTACTAACGGTCGACCGACTACTAGCCAACACATGTCCTCGACATGCAGCATCTGCGTCTGTGAAGCTTTCACGCGTCCTTTAGAAACTGCTGAAAACTGTCTGAAACTGCTTCCTTTGACTTCTGATGTCTTCTGACTTCAAAACTATACTTGGAAAAACGCCTAAGTTTTCTGCATACTTTAGTCGATCATGCATGGCAAATTTGCCAATTTTAGTCTAACCACCCTGGCAATAATGGCACTTTCTAGTCGAACAGTAGTCTCGACTAAGAAAGCCTCTTAATCAGACTGCTTTGCCTTAGACTATTTAATAATCTCATATGTCTTAGAGATTATTTGCCATTATTAGCAAGTCGAAATCCTAGGGTAACAGGTAGATGATTATGTGTGGAAGGTTATTTTACCCATGGATCAAAGGAATAAATTATTAGGTAAATGGTCCCCAAGTTGGGAAGGACCGTTTAAAATTTTGCAAGTGTTTTCAAAAAACGCATATGAAATTGAAGAACTGAATTCAGATGGTCGAATCTTGAGGATAAATGGTAAATATTTGAAAAAATATAAACCTATACTTCAAGAAATTCGCATAATAGAATGAAACCAAAAGATTATATTAAAATGGCTGAAAACTGAGCCAGTCATTACAAAAAGATCATTAGAAAGTACGTGGACAATCAGTCGAAAACAAAAAAATTACAAAGTAGGAAAGTTATTCCTAAAATAGGCTAGCTTGGCCGACTCAAAGTCAATCTTAGAGTCAAGTCGAGACAAGTTTTGTCTAAGCTGTCGAACGCTACTTTCCATTTTGAGAGCATTTTCACCACGACCAAGACCCTTCAAAATCTCTTGATTAACAGTTTCAGGCGAAGGGATTTTCTTAGTTTGAGCCAAATTGATTTTCTCTTGTTCAAGATCTTGAATTTTCTTTTTGAGAGCATCAATCTGGGCCTTATAGTCAGCCATTTTGTTGTTGATTTCTCCTTCCTTGTCAGAAAACTTTAAAGTTTTTTCCTGAAACTCTTCAACCTCCTTAGTCGAGGCTGCACTGGCATCCCACTCCCTCTCCATTTCGCGCTCTTTGTTCTTTGCCTGTCGATTAATGTTTTTCTTTATGATGAGGTCTCTCCAGAGCTGGTCGAAGTACCCCCAAAATCAAAGAAGAATTGAACAACAACTACTGGAAGAGAAGCTTTAATGAGTGAGTCCAATAACTTGCGAATTTCTCCACCAAGATGTTCATAACTCTCAAGGACAGTAAGAAACTCAGGTTCATTCAAGTGGGCTCGTAGTTGGCACATAGCCTCGACAAGGGAAGCATCGATTTCAGCATCAGGATTAGTCGACTGAACAGGAATGTCAAGAGAACTTGGCCTCAGTTTTTAAAGTCGAAGGAGAGCCTCTAGAGGATTAGTTTCCTCAAGTCCAGAATCTCCTCCTGACTAAGAGAACTGTTGGAATTAGTGTCATCAACAGTAAGATGTTTTTTGGACTGAGAAATGGTATTGTGCTCTGGACGAGAGGCATGGTCAGCAGCTTCAACATTTTTAATTGCAGGTTGAGCTTGGTCGACATTGGGATTGTCTTGGGGCTCCGTTCGACTTCGACCTGGGGTATTAGCTGAATTTGTAGTGCTTCCAAAAGCGTCAGTTTTTTGGGGACTAAGAAGGCTGGAATCAGAAGCAGCCTCAGGAATCTTTTCAGCAACTTCGACGATTTTCTCTTGAGTATGGTCGACAGTTGGTACACTCTATTTTAGAGGAAACATATTAGAATATAATTTGTTGAAAGAAATATATCAAAAGATAGTGCTAAGTTACCTCAGGGAGAACTTGAGACGAAGAAGAGATTATTGTTGGAACTGTTTGGGGCTGGACAACCACTTTAGGAATGTTTTTAACAACCTTCCGTTTCTTCGTTGAAGTCGGAAGCGGAGGTCGTGAGAAAATTTCACTTTCTTGGTTTGGTGGAGACATAGTTTCTTCTGAATCAGCAGGAACTACCAGCTAAAGAAGAGAATAAACAATTAATGAATGAGTATTGATAAGAGAATAAAGGTTAAGGTAATACCTTTCTTACAACTTTGTTATTCTTGGTTGTGGTGGTGTTCGACTTACTGGGACGCTTTCGACCTGGTTTAGGAGCAGGAATTTTTACTTGATTGGTAGGATCAGGCCCTGAAAGGTCTAAGAATGAAATTAGAACATTGCAAATTGTAATAAGAAAACGAAGTTATATGTAAAAATACTTACTTATAGTGAGTTGATCCTCCAGCATGTCGAACGCAGTATTCAGTTTCTTGACAAACGAGTCTCCATCATACAGCTGGTAATATTCCGACCACCACTCACTAAACTCTTTGGTTGTGAAGTAAGAATTTTGGAAAGTAAAGGTGGGATGTTCCAAGGATTGTTTATTATGGAATTTTAAGCAGTCAAGATGTTGACGAGCTGTAAACGGTCGACTAGAGTAGCAGATATCATCATCATGAGTGTACAGGCTTTTGGGAAGCATTTGGCTCAAATCAAATTGTCGAGAGACCAGGTTTTGTTGATAACCCACAAACCCATAACACTTACCGGTCAACTCAATGCGATGAGAAAGAAGTGTTGGGGTCAGAAAAGCAGCCCAAATGGCATTCAATTGAGCTCGAAGGGTTGGAGTGTTTCTAGGGAAAATGGCTTTAAACCAAGTTGGCCAGAAGCATCGATTTGAGAAAGGAGCCATGGAAGCTATGAATGTTTTACATTCAGAAAACACCTTCACATATTTGATAAGGTTGGGCCTGTTAGATTCGTCTTGAGGTGTTTGAAAGGCAAGCTTGACACCTTCGACTCTCCGGTCATACATGAGCTCCAAAACAGATCGAGAAATAGTGTAACCAATTTGTGACTCGAAAGTAGCATTCAACCAATGTTGCAGAAGCCAGTAGGGTCCTGACAGAGATAGCTGTTTTGGGGTTTCATGAAGGCGTTTGATTCTTAAAGACGCTATACCCAGGTTATGGTAAAGATAAGCAAGTAGAAGCTTACCTAAAGAAACCTTTCGACCTTCATGAATCTGGATAGCCAATGGTATATAAGCTTTAGCTATCTGAACCGACCCTGGACAGAACAGGTAATATGAAAGCCAGTAAGTGAGGAAAGCAACATGCTCTTCGTCAGAGACTTCGTCTGTGGAGTTGTCATAATGATCCTGCATGTATTTAGTGATAGTAGCGTTGGTGAAGTTGAAGTTTATCTCCGTCGGGAGAGTTGGGTCGAAGATCTCACCCAAGGGCGAAAGCCCTGTGATGGCAGCCATGTCGAAGAGAGTGGGAGTCATCATTCCACAAGGAAGATGAAAAGAGTTGGTCGAACCTTCCCAAAAGAACAACGAAGCAAGCAGCATAGGGGGACAAACCCTATGACCAGTTCTGGATAATTGTATGGCGTCGAAGATACCCAATTCCTCCCATCTTTGTTGTTTCTTCGCTTGAACTTTGTTAAGCCAAGCCAGATACTCTTTGTTGCCAGGAGCTAGGGTCGAACGAAAAACCCTCACTGAAGGATCCATGAACTTCAGGTCGAGAGGGCGTGGTTTATCAAATGCTACAGGCATTGTATTTTGAAATGAGGGGAAGAAACCAGTGGTTTGTGCTGGATGAGAGCGATGATCTGGGAGAGGCCCTGAAAAAGCTACTAATTTATCAGTAATCTGGAAATGGATTTGCATTTAATTTTGCCAGATAATGGCTTTTGCTTCTGTAAGTTTGGGTTGAGGGACGAAATCCAACCCCTTCTCTTCTTCTTCACGAGAAATAATGGCTCCTAAAGGGTTAGAGCCTGTAGCATAGACGGTGGTGTTTGTGTCAGTTGTGATGTTTGCAGCCATTGTAGCATAATGGCTCCTAAAGTAGAAGCTTACCTAAAGAAACCTTTCGACCTTCATGAATCTGGATAGCCAAGGGTATATAAGCTTTAGCTATCTGAACCGACCTTGGACAGAACAGGTAATATGAAAGCCAGTAAGTGAGGAAAGCAACATGCTCTTCGTCAGAGACTTCGTCTGTGGACTTGTCATAATGATCCTGCATGTATTTAGTGATAGTAGCATTGGTGAAGTTGAAGTTTATCTCCATCGGGAGAGTTGGGTCGAAGATCTCACCCAAGGGCGAAAGCCCTATGATGGCAGCCACGTCGAAGAGAGTGTGAGTCATCATTCCACAAGGAAGATGAAAAGTGTTGGTCGAACCTTCCCAGAAGAAAAACGTGTTAGAACAAGATTTGTTCTGATCAATATTCTTAGTTTTGATGATAACAAGGATATGAATTTTGTATGAGATAATGTGGTACTCTAATGTTATGCAATTTCCGTTTCAGGAATTATACAAAGAGTATGCACAAAATCAGCGCAAGAAGCACTGACTTAGAAGGTTCAGCATGCAACATCAGAACATGGTCTGGCAAGACATCAGAAGATGGTCAAGCAGAATCAGAACATGGGTCTATGGAAGCATCAGAAGAACTTGAGATCAGAAGCAGAAGCACTGAAGTTCTCATAGTATCACGCTCAGAAGCACTTCAAGGTCAGAAGACAAGAAGATGCTCTGCACCAAGTTGTTTGACTCTGATGATTTTCAAACGTTGTTTACACAAACATCATATCAGAAGCAAGTACTAGATGGCAGGCTATGCTGACTGACAAAAGGAACGTTAGAAGCTATTAAAGGCAACGTCAGTAGATACAGCGGAAACAAGGCTCAAGGTAGTTGACAAAAGAGTAAAACATTAAATGCAATGCTGTACGGATTATGCAAAGCAGCAATTCTCCCAACGGTCATCTTCTCAAGTGCCTATAAATATGAAGTTCTGATGAGAAGCAAGGTTACGAAGTTATGAACTCTGAATCAAACTTGCACAAACGCTGTTCAAATCAAAAGCTCTCAAACTTCATCATCAAGCTCACTACATTGCTGTTGTAATATCTTAGTGAGATTTAAGCTTAAACTTAAGAGAAAATCACAGTTGTGATAATAGCTTTATAAGAAGCATTGTAACTCTTAAAAGAATTTGTTTACATTAAGTTGTAAGTTCTAGAGTGATCAGGTTGTTGATCAATATACTCTAGCAAGTCTTAGAAGTTGTCTAAGCAGTTTGTTCCTAGAGTGATCAGGATACTCTAGAAGACTTAGAGTGTTTCTAAGTGGAAAACCATTGTAATCAAGTGTGATTAGTGGATTAAATCCTCAGGTGAGGTAAATCACTCCAAGGGGGTGGACTGGAGTAGTTTAGTTAACAACGAACCAGGATAAAAATCTTTGTGCAAATAGTTTTTATCTTATAAGTTTTAAAGCTACACTTATTCAAACCCCCCCTTTCTAAGTGTTTTTCTATCCTTCACAACGAAGCAAGCAGCATAGGGGGACAAACCCTATGACCAGTTCTGGATAATTGTATGGCGTCGAAGATACCCAATTCCTCCCATCTTTGTTGTTTCTTCGCTTGAACTTTGTTAAGCCAAGCCAGATACTCTTTGTTGCCAAGAGCTGGGGTCGAACGAAAAACCCTCACTGAAGGATCCATGAACTTCAGGTCGAGAGGGCGTGGTTTATCAAATGCTACAGGCATTGTAGTTTGAAATGAGGGGAAGAAACCAGTGGTTTTTGCTGGATGAGGGCGATGATCTGGGAGAGGCCCTGAAAAAGCTACTAATTTATCAGTAATCTGGAAAGGGATTAGCATTTGATTTTGCCAGATAATGGCTTTTGCTTCTGTAAGTTTGGTTTGAGGGACGAAATCCAACCCCTTCTCTTCTTCTTCACGAGAAATAATGGCTCCTAAAGGGTTAGAGCCTGTAGCATAGACGGTGGTGTTTGTGTCAATTGTGGTGTTTGTAGCCATTGTTGAAGTATTGAAGAAAAAGGAAACACGGTTAAAGGTTGAGAGAAGGAGAAAATTCTGAAAGTACTTGTGAAGAACAGAAAAACGAGAAGAAAGGAAAGAAAGGAAGAGGAGTCCATATATATATGGGTTGTAAGTGTCGTCAGTAAAATCGTGTGGAAAGGAAGTTGTTGAATCAAAGGTCACGTCAAAAATGCTTTGGAAACTGGTACAAGAAAGTGGGGAGCAGTTATAGCCCACTACCTAGGATTTCGGTAATAATTAGTGTCTAGGGATGCGTAAATTAATCATGGCGTTAAAAGATAACAAAAGTCGAAACCTACGAAGAAAATGAAACGCCATCTTTCTCTTTTGTAAGATCAGTCAAAAGAAGTCGCTTGGGGGGCAATTTGTTACCCTAGGATTTCGACTTGCTAATAATGGAAAATAATCTGGAATACACTGGAATAGAACACAGATCACCACTCGAACAAGAACCATAGTACCCCACGAACAGGAACAATAGTACACTCGAACGAGAACAGCGGTAACCCTCGAACAAGAATAGCGGTAACCCACGAACAAGAACAACGGTCACCAACAATGTACCTGTTAAGCAATGATTGATTCCCGCCCCACTCACGGGTAAATCTAGGCCAAGGTAGGTCAAAAAGTCAACAGAGGATCGAATGTAGGCGTTATCATACGATATTGCCTCATTCCACCAAGCTCTTCCCGTGGATACGTGATCAGATCAATAAGGCATACGCCTTCTGTCCGTCACGACCACTCTATTCCTAGTTCCTATGGTATCACTCATAGCCTGGGTATTGGGCCTTTTACCTCTTGAAACACCCACCCAACAAACAGAGATCCAACCAGTCCAGAATATGATGCAGAAAAGTAAAAGCGCACATAGAATGCAATGCAAACAGGCAAATATGCAAAGCAATAAAAACACCCAAAGATAAACACACAAGCGCTAGGAATGACTCGCTAGGTCCGGACCAGCAACAGGTCGAGACGTCCCCAGCAGAGTCGCCAGC
Organism: Vicia villosa; assembly: GCF_029867415.1. NCBI lineage: Eukaryota > Viridiplantae > Streptophyta > Magnoliopsida > Fabales > Fabaceae > Vicia > Vicia villosa. Next base: position 6,405,496 of record NC_081186.1, read on the forward strand.
TGTCGCTACCGTGAAAATTAATAGAGTCGCCACTAACATATTTATCCTGAAAAGGAAGGGAATGCCAGCAAACCACAAAACAAAACAACGGTCTCACGACCAGAGAAGAGGGTAAGGGAGTCGGTTACGCGAGGGGAAGGTATTAGCACCCCTCACGCCCATCGTACTCGATGGTATCCACGCTAGTGTCTAAATCTATGGGTGTGTAACAAAACTACGCTAATCTGGACTAAAATGAATGCAGAATGTAGGGAAAAGAAAGGATTGTGCTCGCACGGGCCCTATCCCGCTGCCTACGTATCTGTTTTGCAGAATCAGAGCTACCGTAGCTCGGCTAACTAATTTCTGTTTGTTTTGTGTTTTTTAGGTGAACGAGTTACATTCACACTCCGCTGCTCGACCTTTGGAGACTTATGCTTGGGAATGGAGCGGAAATAACAAGCTCTTAAGAAAAGAAAATCAAAGAGTGTGGTTTGTGTTTTAAAGAATGCATGAGGAAAACCTAAGCTAAGGGGAAAAGCTTGCTACCTAATGTTATCATACAAAGGGTACAAGTCTAAACTAGCCTAACAACCTACAAGGAAAAGGGAAAGCACACAATAATATCACACAAACGAGCTCCGCTCGTAAAGCAAACAAAACCAACGGTACTGACCGAATGGTAGAAAAGCGGTCCCGCCATAGCCAAGGGGAGCAACTCGACCCAAGTCCACCAAGCATTAGACCTCGCGAAAATGATCGGGCCGTAGACAAGAGGGCGGACCCCTCTCAGCAACCAAGCCGTCACGGATCGTAAAGGAAAACGGTGCGTGCGTACACCTAGTATCAACGTCGAGCCACGCGAGCTATAGGAAAGGCGGGGGTCCGGCTACATGAACCCTTTTCCTGACATACTCGATAACAAGATCTTGTGCAGGTTCGAAAGCGAGCGACGCATAGCGTGCGCATACCGAACGGACTCGATGAGACTAGGCGGGGTTGATTACTAACCCTTTCCGCGTGCCTTCCATGAGGACTTAACGGAGTGCCATATAGGACTTATTACACCGTGACTCCCTGCCGCAAAGCACAAATGTAAACACACCAACAAAAACAGAGCCTCTTTCGAGGGCTTGGCCAGATGAATGTCTAGGTCCTACTTCTCATGTTATAGGATGATGCGAGAAAGCGATAAAGTGCGAGAAACATAAAATGAAACGGGATCAATACCAAACGGATGATGATCCGTAAACTAAAGCGAAGAGAGCAAGGAAACTAGAATCCCGCGAGCGAGCTAGCAAAGCAAAAGCAAATGGTCAGCACACCGATTAGCCACAAAAGCACACAAAGGTGGACACGCGTGTCGAGCCTAACCACAATACACCTGCAAGAGGAACAAGCAAACCAAACAAGCAGATATAAAGTAAAAGGGATCATGTCTCCGAGATGAGAACACGATATGAGTGGATAGGATTGTATCCCGCAAGTGAAACGGAACACACAAGTAATAAGTGTCAATCGGTGAATATCCAAGAGCCTTGCACACTAGCACACAAGTTAGAGATAACAACACACTGCAATCGGAATTGCGTTATTACTATAAAACGAAAGGAAACTGACAAGTAAGGTAAACATGAAATGGACGATGAAACATCAAAGAGAAATCAAACATGGATGATCTACAAATTAATGAAAACTAAGCATCTAGCTAGATAGTACATCTCATAAGCTTTCCAACGATATAAAGAACATGAAAATCGGAGTTACGAGTGAAAAGTTATGCAAGATAGAAGTTAGAAAAGGGAAACACAAAAAATTACACACAGGAACCGGTTCCTGCATAGGACAACCCGGTTCCTAGTACTAAAAACCAGAGGCAGAAAACTGGGAACCGGTTCCCACCTAGGGACAACCCGGTTCCTGGCACAAAAACCAGAGGGTAGAGACAATGCAGGAACCGGTTCCCGCCTAGGGACAACCCGGTTCCTGGTACTAAAACACAGAAGCAAGCATATTTCAAACTGCTGGGAACCGGTTCCCACCTAGGGACAACCCGGTTCCTGGTACTAAAACACAGAGGCAAAAACTTTGGATTGAGTGGGAACCGGTTCCCGCCTGGGACAACCCGGTTCCTGGCGTAGCAAAACAAGTTTTTGTGCATCTTTAAGACCTCGGAGCCATTCGCACTCAATCCAAAATCATTCCATAGGCAATTATCACAAGCAAACATCAAAATATGAATTAAGCACGAGTCCACGAGTAAAATTATCCTAATTATGCAAAGTGCGACGCATCGAGCCAAGCAAACATCAAGCAAAAGTGTACCACATGCATTTATACAAACACGTTGAGTGCGACACAAATAACATACATGAATATTAACAATTATGAACACAAAATCAACACCGAATCATGGATCCATACACGAATATCACAATTCATCATCAACGGATATCAATTACATGCAATCAATCATCAAATTTAAACGCGATTCACATGAACACGACTAATTCGAGCAAAAGATGAGCACATTTAACGATCAATCATCATCAATCATCCATTATTCAAGAACAAGAGGTAGATCGGGATTCGAATTCACATAATAATCAACAATTAAGCACTTAATTCAAGATCCGAAAGCTTACCGAATGAAGATCTAACCGAAGCGCGAACACGATACGAACGAACGCGAACACGACACGAACGCGACACGAACTCAAACGAAATCCGGAGGGAGAGAGGGAGGGAGGCGCGCAAGATCTAGTGAAGAGAGGAGAATAAGTTCGAACTTCCGATCTTGATTCTTCAATCCATGTTCTTGATCTTGATGAAGATTGATGAATTTTGATGAAAGTTTTATGTGATTTGTGGTTTTGATCTATGAGAATTGAGAGAGAATTGAGAGAAAATGTTTGTGAAAAATTGGTCTTTTGGTGAATTGAAATTATGAGAGTCCCCCCTCATTTGTGAAGAGCAAAATGTTTATATATTGTCAACACGAAATGTCCAAATTGCCCTCGGTGTGTCTTGTTTTGGCTCGTTTTTTAAGGAAATCTGGTTCGGCTTTAAATTACGGAACGAAACCAATGCCATTATGAAGATGACCAAATTCGTGAATCATCGCCGTGAGAATCGTCTCAATCCGATAAGCGATGAAGGAATTACGCGCGCTTGAATGACGAGAAACGTCGATTCATTTGGCGCGACTGTGCGAATTTTTGTGAGTACCGCTCAAAGAACCCGATAAAACTCCAACTTCGGCTCAAAATCTGAACAAGCATGTGTGACGAAGAACCGAAGCTAACGAAATTTTTGAGAGAATGCCGCCGGAATGGACTTCATACGATAAAAATCGAAGGAGTTATGAATTTTCAAACTCGGCGCGACATACTCGAAAACACACTTTTTACCGAAACAACACGACGATCCTTAAATTTCTGGGAATTTTCCGTGCATAATTGGCCTTCGGTCCGAACATATGAAATCTTGGTAATGATGGTACGGAGCTCCAGTTAAATTTTCAAGCAAATCCGACGAGCGGATTGGGAGATATGAATTTTCCGAGGTCCGAAACCCTACATTCAGCACTGTTTTTCACCGCGAAATCTCAAATAATTTGCAAATCTGGCCACCTTCCTCATAGAATTGGCTTCCGAGCCGAACACGAAAGTTGCAGATATCGTCGAAACAGTGGGGACACCGCGGGAACTTAGCTCATATCACCTTCCAAATAGAACTTGCGAATTTTCTCGTACTTACACCGTTTAAACCATTTTTTCACACCTTATCTTCTTAAACCCATGAAAACTCTTTATTATTTTTCTTCATCTTTGGGATGACGAAATAAACGTCATTATTAACTTACAGCTCAAATAAAGAGGGCAAATTTTGGGGTGCAACAGCTGCCCCTATTCAAACTTCTTGAACCTGGCGAGTGAGAAACGAAAGTTTCGAACCGTGTAGGTGGAAGGAGATTGAATACTAGAATGAACTCGAAAATTTGCACTCTTGATCAATAGAAGATTACGTCTTGTAATAAGAAGGAATGTACCACCCCGCGAGCAGGGAGAAAAAACTTCAATTGACCTGGACAATAAATATGCTCCAACTTGTGATAAGAGGGAACGGGCACCCACAGGCAGGGGAAACACTTCAAATGATCTGGGCATCAAGAGAAGGAACATCTCGACTGATCTGAGTATCAGACGTAGTATATGTCTCCGAACTTGCATTGGGATAGACGTCTTAAGTCGATCTAGGAATCGAGGGAGATACGCCGGTTGATCTGAACATCAACGGGTAATAGGTATCTCTGATCTGGGAATCAAGATCTGGGAATCTGGGCAGACATCTCTTCTGATGCAATTAAATCATCAGGTAGATATTCCTACTAATCTGGGAATTAGCGGCTAGCTCCTTCGTAAGATCACGTGGATCCGGAGGCGGTTCCTTCAACTGAACTGGTAATCAGGATAGGAACAATATCTCTTCCGAACTGTGTACGCCGGGGAAAGAATGCCTTTAAACTGATCTAGACATGATGCCAGAAAATAAGTAGGACAATCTTCATCTGAAAGACAAAGTCAATCAGGCAGACATCTCCATCTGATCTAATGATATCAGTGGCTTGCTCCTTCGTAAGATCTTGAGAGATCCGGAGGCGGTTCCCTCAACTAATCTGAATCTGAATATTAGGATAGGAACAGATATCTCTTCCGAACTATGTACGCCGGGTAAAGAAAGCGTCTTCAACTGATGGTAAGGCATCAGTACTGGGCAAACGAGTTTCTTCTTCTGAACGAAATAAATCGTCAGGGAGTAGATATTTCCAACTGATCTGATGTATCAGAGGGCTTGCTCCTTCGGAAGATCTTGGGAGATCCGGAGGCGGTTCCTTCAACTGAAAGTCTGATTTATCAGGAACAGGAACAAATATCTTCCACCGATCTGGGGGCATCGGGAATAGGAATGTCTTTGAACTGATCTGAGCTATGCCAGAAAATAAGTAGAACAATCCTCTTCTGATTCAAAACATCAGGATAAGCGCCTGTAATGACTAGGCGAATATTGCTCTCTAGGGAGCATTTGAATCTGGATGACTTTCCTGCAGAAAGAAACAACAGATATGATATGATTTATGCATGATGCATGTATGAATGTGTATGGAATAACGTTTTCGAGAAGGAAAACGCTACACGCTTAGAGAATGCTATGCAAATGATGCATGATTCGAACGTTGCTTGGGGATACAACGGAGGAGCACTGAATTGCTGAAGAAGTCCTGGAGAGAATATATAACTCTGCGGGGAGGACAAGATGAGTGACCAAGGGTCACAAACTGTGAGCTGGCAAAGATGGATCAGAAATCTGCTAGAGACGATCGAATCTCGATGCGAGCTCTGTTTGGGGAATAAATCCTGCTTGGGGATAAGAACATCCCACTTAACTACCTGGGGAAGACCCTTGCAACTTCATTGGAGAAGCAAATTCTCGACATACTGGGGATGAGGAGATAAGAGCAATTCATGGAGATAACTCTGGTGAGGAGTGACCAACTTGCTTGTATAGGACGCATTCCGCTGGGGAAGTCCTGGATGAGAACAGATCCTGCTGAGGATGCATGTGAAATTCTGCTGAGGAAAGACTCCGTGGGGAAGATGAATACTTCTGCAAAGCGAGCTGCTGAGGATATAAGAGATCCGCTGGGGATAAGGAACTTGACATAAGAATCTTTTGTTAAGACAACTCCACTGGGGAATAAAATGACTCTCCTGGGGAAAACAGGTCAATCAGTTGGGGAGAGAAAGCCCTCTACTGGGGAAAATGAGGCATTCAGGCAAGGCCTCTCATTAAGAGCTTGCTGGGGAATCAGATACCATTCTGTCATGATTCAACTGGGGAGAGAATATTCCACCGGGAACAAGACTTCAGATGCACAAGGATTGCATTGAGATATTCTCTGACGAGGATATGAGAATCTTGGAACAAAGAAAATCTCATCTGAATGTACTCAGCTGGGGAGTGAGAATCTCTCATCAGGAAGCACTTGGTTGAGGAGTGAGAGTCTCTCATGGTCAGGTCCGCCAATATGTTGACGCAACGCGCTTGCAAGCATGTACCTGCGAGACAAACAAATGCAAATGCCCCAGGATATAGCCTGGTATCTTGGCCTGCCACCCTGGTTACACACGACTTCGAAGTAGATTCAGAGGTTATATCATTTCTAATCATGTATTGTAAAAGCGATGCAGTTTTCATATGCAAAGTTTAACACAAACTCAAGACGTTTTATGCAAACAAAACAGTAAAAGAAAATAGTTGTTTAAGATAAAAAGGGTCTTTATTAATTGCAAAAGGAATGCTCATAAAAGAGCGAACGCATTTCAGAAGTAGTTCCTAGTAAGAGGTAACCACACATTTATTGAGTACAAGAGAAATGGCAATATAAAACGGATATCCATTGGTTTCGATCCCGCTATCACTTTTATAACCTCGACGTTCTCATCTCCTTGCTTTGGAAGACCGTACTCATTAGGATTGATCACTGCCCTATTTACAACTGATTGATGTGACATCGCCGAACTTGTGGACCCGACGGGGTTTGTGAGTGCCTTTAGGGATTTGAGTTGCCAGGTGCAAACTCAAGAACACGGAGTCTTGCTTATCCCTCGATCGGGAGCCCTAAACAAAGTGATTGGAATTTGTGAATGCTTTAGGGATTTGAGCCGCCAGGTGCGAACTCAAGAACACGGAGTCTTGCTTATCCCTCGGTCGGGAGCCCCAAACAAAGTGAGTGGATGTTGTGCATGTTTTAGGGATTTGAGCTGCCAGGTGCAAACTCAAGAACACAGAGTCTTGCTTATCCCTCGGTCGGGAGCCCTAAGCATGTATGAAGAGTGATTGCCAAGGTGGCATGCAAGATGTAGTCGTTCACTTTTGTCCCTTTTTTGCCTAAGCCGCCCTTTCGGGTTTTCAACTTAGCGGGTATATTTGTTTCTTTTTCATTCTTTTGCCTGATTCATTTTCTTTTCTTTTTTTTCTTTTTTTCTTTTTTTTCTTTTTCTTTCTTTTTTTTATCAGGTCTATGCGAAGTATTTTTTGACTACATCTGTGTTCACAGGGTACGGAAAGTTCTCGCCATCCATTGTTGCAAGCATCATGGCACCGCCAGAGAATACTTTCTGCACAATAAAGGGGCCTTCAAACGTCGGAGTCCATTTGCCTCGAGGATCGCCCTGAGGAAGAATGATTCTTTTGAGTACCAGATCACCTGGTTTATAGCTTTGGGGTCGTACCCACTTGTCGAAAGCTTTTCTCATCTTCCTTTGGTACACCTGACCATGTCCAATAGCTGCCAAACGCTTCTCGTCAATGAGGTTCAAGTGATCCATCCGATTTTGTACCCATTCTGACTCGTCAAGCTCGACGTCTTTCATAATCCTCAGGGAAGGAATCTCAACTTCAACTGGTAATACCGCTTCCATACCATAAACAAGTGAGAAAGGAGTTGCCCCAGTCGATGTACGCACAGAGGTGCGATAACCATGCAAAGCAAAAGGTAGCATCTCGTGCCAATCGCGGTATGTCACTACCATCTTCTGCACAATCTTCTTAATATTCTTGTTGGCCGCTTCGACAACGCCATTCATCTTTGGACGATACGGAGAAGAATTGTGATGCTTGATCTTGAAGGACTCACAAAGCTCCTTCATCATCTTGTTATTGAGATTCGATCCATTATCAGTAATGATCTTTTTGGGAATCCCATAACGACAAATTATGTTGTGCTTGATAAAGCGAGTAATCACTTGCTTGGTGACATTCGCATAAGATGCAGCTTCAACCCATTTGGTGAAGTAATCGATGGCAACCAAAATGAAGCGATGTCCGTTAGAAGCAGTAGGCTTAATTTCTCCAATCATGTCAATGCCCCACATTGCAAAAGGCCACGGAGAAGTCAAGCCATTCAAAGGCACAGGCGGCACGTGCACCTTATCAGCATAGATCCGGCACTTGTGACAAATTCTAACATGGTTATGACAATCGGTTTCCATAGTGGACCAATAGTAACCAGTCCTCAAGATCTTCTTAGCCATTGTATGCCCACTAGAATGGGTACCAAACTCGCCTTCGTGCATTTCTTCTATGATTTTCGAAGCTTCTTCCTTCACAACACATCGGAGCAACACACTGTCATGATGCCTCTTGTACAAAACCCCACCGTTGAGGTAAAATTTGGTTGCGAACCTTCTCAGAAACTTCTTATCAGTCACCGACGCTTCAGGAGGATACTCTTGAGTTTCGAGGAACTTTTTGATATCGTGATACCATGGATTGCCATCCAATTCAACATCAGCCTCAAAGCAGAATGCTGGTTTGTCCAACCTATTGATGGTAATGTTAGGCGCCTCATTGGCCCATTTCACTTTGAACATGGAAGCCAAAGTAGCGAGAGCATCAGCAAGATTGTTCTCTTCTCTAGAAATATGCTCGAATGTGATCTCATCAAAGTACGGAATGAGTCTCATCACATGCTCCCTGTACGGAATCAGATTCTGATGGCGAGTTTCCCAATCTCCATTGATCTGGCTAATGACAAGATTGGAATCCCCATAAAGTTTCAAGTACTTGATTCGTAAATCGATCGCAGCTTCGATACCATAGATGCAAGCCTCATACTCAGCCATGTTATTAGTGCAATCAAAACAGATTCTGGCTGTAAACGGAATATGAAAACCTGGTGGAGAAGTAATTACAGCTCCAACACCATTTCCGAGTGCATTAGAGGCACCATCGAACACGAGCGTCCATCGCGATCCTGGTTCGGGTCCTTCCTCTGGTCCAGGAATGTTACAATCTCTGATGTACAGAACATCCTCATCGGGGAATTCAAACTTCATCGGTTCATAATCTTCGACCGGCTGATGCGCAAGATAATCTGCCAACACACTACCTTTGATGGCTTTCTGGGTAGTATACTGGATATCATATTCAGTCAAGATCATTTTCCATCTGGCTACTCTTCCGGAAAGAGCGGGCTTCTCAAAAACATATTTGATAGGATCCATCTTGGAAATCAATAAGGTGGTGTGAACCAACATATACTGCCTCAACCGGCGAGCAGCCCACACCAAAGCACAGCAAGTTTTCTCAAGCAGTGAGTATCGGGATTCACAGTCGGTAAACTTTTTGCTAAGGTAGTATATTGCATGCTCTTTTCGGCCAGACTCGTCATGTTGACCCAGCACACATCCCATTGAATTTTCAAGAACTGTGAGGTACATAATCAAAGGCCTTCCTGGAACTGGAGGCATTAGTATCGGAGGTTCTTACAGATACTCTTTCACTTTTTCGAATGCTTTTTGACAATCATTATTCCACCTGGCCGTCTGATCTTTTCTTAGTAACTTGAATATTGGTTCACAAGTGGCCGTTAGAGGAGAGATGAATCTAGCAATGTAGTTCAATCTTCCTAAGAAACCACGAACCTCTTTTTATGTTTTCGGCTCAGGCATCTCTTGTATAGCTTTTATTTTCGCAGGATCAACCTCAATACCTTTTCCACTAACAACAAAGCCCAACAACTTTCTGGATCGCACTCCGAAAGTGCATTTGTTTGGATTCAACCTCAGTCTGAATTCCCGAAGCCTTTCAAACAATTTCTGCAAGTGAACCAAGTGCTCTTCTTCAGTGTGAGACTTTGCAATCATGTCGTCAACATACACTTCAATCTCTTTGTGAATCATGTCGTGAAAAAGAGTCACCATGGCGCGTTGATACGTTGCCCCTGCGTTTTTCAACCCAAAAGGCATGACTTTATAGCAAAAAGTTCCCCACGGTGTGATAAACGTTGTTTTCTCCATGTCTTCTGGTGCCATCTTGATCTGATTATATCCAGAGAAGCCATCCATGAAGGAAAACACTTTGAAAGGAGCAGTATTATCCCCCAACACATCAATGTGAGGAAGAGGGAAATCATCTTTCGGACTCGCCCTATTCAAATCTCTATAGTCAACACACATCCTGACCTTTCCGTCCTTCTTAGGTACAGGAACAATATTAGCGACCCACGGAGGGTAATTCACCACTTGTAGAAAGCCAGCATCAAATTGTTTCTCAACTTCTTCCTTAATCTTCTCAGACATATCTGGGCGAGTCCTTCGAAGCTTCTGCTTGACAGGAGGACTATCTTCCTTGAGAGGTAGACGGTGTACCACAATATTTGTATCGAGACCTGGCATATCCTCTTAGGACCAAGCCAAGATATCTACATACTCCTTCAACACAGCAATAAGCCTCTGCTTCACACTGTTCTCAAGCGCAGCCCCTATCTTGACTTCTCGGATTTGCTCTTTAGTGCCAACATTTACCATCTCAATTTCCTCCTGATGCGGCTGAATTGCTTTCTTTTCCTGTTTCAACAATCTGGCCAACTCATCGGGGAGATCACAATCTTCATAAGCTTCCTCCTCGGCTTGGTAGATCGGATTGTCAAAATCATAATAAGCAATAGCGGAACTGTTACCAATGGAATTCGTGGTAGTGGAACATCTGCATGATTGATGTTTTTATTTTAGTTTTATTTTTAAGCTATGTGCAAGTGTGTGCGAAACATTGCCATTTAAAGGAAAAAGTTAAAAAAGAAAGACAAAGAGCAAAACATTTGAATGCAAAAACGTCCTTTTATTTCATGATTAACTTTGAAAATGCGAACTGCATGGCCCTACAAATGATTCACTACGCCTTGGGTAGAGCGTAGGAATTATGGCATGATAAGAAAAGTAAAAACAAGGAATTTACTCCTGAGCTTGTGTAACTTGGATGACATCCTCAATTGTCCAGTTGCGAGGCATCTCCCCAGGAATACTTGAACGAATCCAGCTATCAAAGTCACAATCACTATCCACCTCTTCACCATTGACAATGGCATGAACCTGACCGTCTTGAATGACACTGCCACTCACAAACTTGACCGGACTAAGAATACCAGACTTGGGCGACGCGTTCTGCTTTCCTGGATTGAAACCCAGGCCATTCTTGTCAAATTTGGGACGCACATCAATTACTTGTCCCCAGCCTTCCACCTTTCCAGTCTCAACGACAACCTGAGCATCTTTCAAAGAGGACATAATCGTTTCTGGCTTCGTTATCTCATAAGGAGGAATTCTCACAGCATTCATAGCTTCAAACGCTTGAAACGGAGTCTCATGTATTTCACCTTCGATCTCCACGTATCGGAAAGAGGACAAGTGACTCACAATATAATCCTCCTCACCACAAACTGTCACCACCTTACCGTCAACCGGGTACTTCAACTTCTGATGAAGAGTGGATGTCACAGCGCCAGCCTTGTGAATCCACGGTCGTCCCAACAAACAACAGTAAGCGGGTTGAATATCCATCACATAAAAGGTTATAGTAAAGATCTGAGGACCCACTTGGATGGGTAGATCTACCTCCTCGAACACAGACCTCCTTGAACCGTCAAAGGCATGCACTACCAACTCACTTGGTCTCAACTCAACACCAGCATAGTCAATTCGCATGAGGGCCGACTTGGGAAGTACATTCAAAGAAGACCCAGTATCAACCAAAACACGGGACAAAGTCGTCCCCTTACATTCAATCGAAATATGCAAAGCCTTGTTATGGTTTCTCCCTTCTGGAGGAAGATCACGCTCCGTAAATCCCACGTCGTTCCCAGCGGAGATGTTATTGGCTACCGCCTCTAGCTGATTCACAGATATTTCATGCGGAACGTAAGCACAATTCAGAATTCTCAAGAGAGCATCTCTATGACCTTCTGAACACATCAGCAGTTGCAAGATGGAGATCTTTGACTGGGTCTGACCCAACTGCTCAACCACTTTATAATCAGACTTCCTGATAATTCTCAACAATTCTTCCACATCCTTGGAAGACACGGCATTGTCAGGTGCCCCATTTGGAACTGGAGATTTTTGGACATCATTCACTACTTGTTTCCCTTTGGCCTTAGCCAAAGAATCTGCATTGTTTTGAACATGCTGAGGGGAGAACACCCTACCACTGCGAGTAATCCTACCAGTACCGGAAAAATTATCAGTGTTTGCAACTGAGGCTTCCACAAACTTCTGTTTAGATGACACGCCCTCCTCCTTCGTGCCATAGTAATATACGTCTGAACCATAATGCCAAGGGACGGCCTTCTCACTCTCATATGGAATAGGTCCTGGCACGGTAATCATCAACGCCGCTGGTTGTTCCTCATACGGGATACTGACAGGTATCTGAATAGGCACTTGGATACATATTGGAGCAACCGGCTCATAAGGAATTGAGATCACAGACACTTCACCGTCATTACTCTTCGCACCTCTCAACCTTCGATAGAACTGAAGAGGACCCTCATCAATTAGCTTTTGTACCATAGCTTTCAAATCAGCATAACCTTCAGGTTGACTCTTGCAATTCTCACAATCAATACCACAGCCCGGAAAGATGCCACTATTGACCAGATTTTGCTTCACAGACACAAGAGGGAAGGTCAAACAGCCCACGTCAGATACAACATTTATCTCTTCACTCTCAATGGCATTCACACCCGAACCTCCGTGAGCAGGCATCGGATTATTGACAATATTGGGTGTAGGAGTAAACTGAATTATCTTTTGATCCAACAAGTCCTGGACTTTGTTCTTCAATGCAATACACCTCTCTATATCATGGCCAGCGGCACCTGAATGGAAAGCACATCGCGCGTTTGCATTGTAATTCGGAGATTGTGTGTCCGGAGCATTCGGAGCATCTCTCAAAGTAATCTTCTCCATCTTGAGTAAATGTTATAGCACTTGAGCATAGGTCATATGAATCGGATCAATCTTTCTGTGAGGCCTGGCCCTAGGAGGATAGCGATCATTATTGGAATGTTGTCCCTGCTGATGTTGTTGTTGCGGTACTGGAATCATGACAGCATTAACCTGTGAATTGTTTCTCCCAGAACCCCTTCTTCCATATATGGCATCCGCATTTCCTTCCTTCCTTCTGGCATAACCCTCAGCTTGTTTCTTACCACTAGGAGTATTAGAAGAAGCTCCCAGTTGGATTTTCCCCATCTTTAGACCCATCTCAACACGCTCGCCATATCTCACCCTTTCAGAAAAGTTGGCTGAAGCACTACATGCCAAGTAATAGTGTCCAGACAAAGTACTGGTGAACATGTCAATCATTTCACGCTCAGTCATAGGTGGCTGAACCCTCGCAGCTAACTCACGCCATTTTTGAGCGTACTCCTTGAAAGATTCTTTAGATCCTTGAACCAAACTCTGCAACTGAGTCCTATTGGGCGCCATGTCAACATTGTACTGATAGTGCTTAATGAAAGCCTCCACAAGATCTCTCCAAGAATGAATGTGAGTGCGCTCGAGTTGAACATACCACTCCAAGGAAGCCCCAGCAAGACTATCCTGGAAGAAGTGCATCAGAAAGCCCTCATCCTTAGAGTATACTGACATCTTCCGATAATATGCCTTGACATGAGTCATAGGACAAGTCGCTCCATTGTATTTGTCAAAAGATGGAACTTTGAATTTCAGTGGAATCCTCACACCAGGAACCAACCCCAAGTCATTGATATCCATGCCTAACACCCCTTTGCCTTCAACAGCTCTGAGACGTTCTTCAATCAGACGATACTGTTAGACGATGGCCTTAGGATCTAGAGGGGGGTGAATAGATCGTTCACAGTTTTACAGAGTTAAACGACTTTTCAGCGGAAGTGATTCTGAATCGACTCGCTTCTATTCCGAACCACTATCGAAACGATTGTATATGTGTTTAAAAACCAGTCAAAACTTGAGGTAAGTGATAAGAGTATATGTTGCAGAATCAAAGCGTTGCTCTTATTGAAAATCAGATTAACTTCTTGTATGATGGACAATGTTTGTAATGCAGTAAGAGTGATAGAAACAAATATACAAACACTTGGTGATAATGATCAAATTGATGGTAATTCAATATGTGATGGATTGTGATGTTTATATAGGTTCTTAATTCACAATCTTAACACTCGAATCGTTGATCAATTTGCTATTATAACCAAATATGAACAGAATGTAAATGAAAAAGTAAAAGCGACAAGAACACAATATTTGTTTAGGCAGTTCGTCGATCGTCCTCGCTACGACTACGTCTGCCCCCAATTCCAAATTGAAATTGGGTAATCTTTCATTAATGTTGAAAGTAGTATATACAAAGAAGATAACAAAGCGATAAACGATAAACCAATTATGTCGATCCTTTGAATCTTCTTCCCCCTTAATCTTGAGCAAGATCAAGGTTATCCAAGAGCTTCACTTTGATTCCCTTCTGCAGTGTCTTGATTCCTTGAACTCCCCGTTCCTCAATCGTTACACTCAGCCGAATCCTCAATGAACGCCTCTTGATAAAAACCCCAAAGAACCACCCGTCGTGGAGGACAAAACCCGCAGATTTTATTCACCAACAAACCCCACAAACCTTCACCCACTAGGAATCTTCAATTCCGTTCCATGGACGTTATCGAACTCATCACTAACCCGCAACGCAAGAATGATTATGTGTAATTGTGTTGGAGATGATGAAGAACGAAGATGAGAAGCGTTTGTGTATCTTTCAGTCGTTGGTGTTTTTTTTAATAATGAACCTTGGACAATATATATGATAGCTTGACAGTTGGAGATGAGAGAAACAAATTTTTTGGCATTCTTGATCAGTTAGGTCGACCTCTTGTAGAGCTTAGGTCGACCTAGCAGAGCTTGCAGAATTTTGCTCCCAGTTAGGTCGACCTGTTCAAGGAGTAGGTCGACCAGAATCCTCTTCAAATGCATTCTGGGGACATTTTCTCAGATTAGGTCGACCTAGTTGTTGTGTAGGTCGACCTAGCAGACTGGTATGTAAATTTCATTAATTTAGGTCGACCTAGATGATGTGTGAGTCGACCTAGCAGAAGTATATGGATTTTTCTCCATTTTAGGTCGACCTGGGTTGACAGTAGGTCGACCTAACTGCTGGTTTTCTGCATTCTTCTTGATTTGCTTGTGTTGAGTCGACCTATAAGTCTAATAGATCAACCTGTACTATCATGAGTGATCAATGCTTGCTTTTCTTTGAGTTTTCTGCTTCCGCCTTGTTGTTTGAATGCTTATTTGAGTTTGCCATGAATCAAAAACATCTTTGAGTGTAATCTTGTATTCACATGCTCCCCCTTTTTGATGATGGCAAACCATTAGTCGAAGCTTTGGTGGTAAGTGATAAAGACTCAACAAAGCTCCCCCGTACATCCAACATCTATCTCTCAACAAGGCAATCTCTCAACAAAGCTCCCCCGTACACTCAGCATCTATCTCCCCCTTTGTCAATATCAAAAAGAGATACAACGAAAATAGAAGAGTAACGAGAGAAACATAGATAAAATGCTAGCATTCATAAAAAGGTAGCCAGTGATAGCATGAGAGTCAAATGAGCAAGAGCGATATATGTATGAAGTCACTATAAGCATGTTAATTGATAGCATATTATAGTATCAATAATATTTTTGGGAGTGAACAACAATAACGTTACCGCTTTCTCAACTTTAATGGCAGCCTTTAATCAATGTGGAATGACGCCTGGCTAGATGATGAACTACCTTTATGCTAAAAAAAATGTTAGCAAAAGAGAACATATATATATATATATATATATATATATATATATATAAAGTAAAGGAATAATATTAAGAGAGAACAAACGTAATTAGCCCAAATTAGAGATATCGAGTATCCCTAATTCCCTACGAATGTTGAAGTATTGCTCCGTTGCTAGAGGTTTGATGAAGATGTCAGCTAGTTGCTTCTTGCTTTCTACATGTTCAAATGTAACGTCTCCTTTCTCTACATGATCTCGTAGAAAGTGATGTCTTATTTCAATATGCTTGGTACGTGAGTGTAAGACAGGATTTTTACTCAAGTTTATGGCACTTGTGTTATCGCACATGATAGGTATGCGATCAAGCTTAATACCAAAGTCAAGAAGTTGTTGCTTGAGCCATAATATTTGTGCACAGCAGCTTCCAGCAGCTACATATTCTGCCTCAGCAGTAGATAATGCAACCGATACTTGTTTCTTGCTATGCCAACTTATCAATGAATTTGAGAATAGATGACACGTTCCACTGGTGCTTTTTCTATCGGATTTGCAGCCAGCAAAATCTGAATCGGAGAATCCTACCAAATGACACTCATTTCCCTTTGGATACCATAGGCCATATGTAGTAGTTCCACGTAAGTATCGCAGAATTCTTTTGACAGCTTTCAAGTGAGATTCTTTTGGACAAGATTGATATCTTGCACACATACACACACTAAACATGATGTCTGGTCTTGAGGCAGTAAGATACAATAGTGAACCTATCATACCTCGGTATAATTTCACGTCAACCTCTTTACCTTTCTCATCTTTGTCTAGATTAGTATTTGTTGCCATAGGTGTGTCAATTTCTTTTGCTTCACTCATTCCAAATCTTTTGAGCAGCTCCGTACAGTATTTAGTTTGATTCACAAACGTTCCATGACTGAGTTGCTTGATTTGTAGGCCAAGGAAGAAATTTAGCTCACCCATGAGACTCATCTCAAATTCACTCTGCATAAGCTTAGAAAAATCTTTGACAAGTTTTGCATTAGTCGACCCAAATATAATGTCATCTACATAAATTTGGACTAAGAGAATATCTTTATCTTTTCTTTTAATAAAGAGAGTAGTGTCAACTTTACCCCTAGAGTACCCTTGACTAAGGAGAAATTTGCTCAAACGTTCGTACCAAGCCCGAGGGGCTTGTTTAAGACCGTATAGAGCACGTTTAAGCTTATAGACATGAGTTGGATACATGTAATTCTCAAAGCCGGGTGGCTGAGCAACATAGACTTCTTCATTTGTATAGCCATTTAGAAAGGCACTTTTAACATCCATTTGGAATAGTTTGAAGTCTTTAGAACAAGCATAAGCAAGTAAGAGACGAATAGCTTCGAGACGTGCTACAGGAGCGTATGTCTCTTCATAATCAATACCTTCCTCTTGATTATAACCTTGGGCAACTAGTCTAGCTTTGTTTCTAGTAATAACGCCGTTTTCATCAAGTTTGTTACGAAAAACCCATCTAGTGCCTATTACTTGATGATCTCCCGGATGAGGGACTAAGTCCCAAACATCATTCCGTTTAAATTGGTTTAATTCTTCTTGCATGGCCATTAGCCAATGCTCATCAAGTAATGCATCCTTAGCGTTTTTCGGCTCAACTTGTGAAACAAAAGCAAAATGATGACAGAAGTTACTTATCTTTGAGCGTGTTGTAACGCCCCTTGAGATGTATCCTATTATATTGTCAATTGGATGGTCTTTCACATTTGTCCAGACCTTGGGAAGTTCTTCATTGTTTGAGATGCTTCTTTTTCATTTTCATTGTGAGACTCATCTTTCTCTCTCTCAGCATCTTTCTTTACAATACTTTCATTCTCGTCTTCCTTATCTTTGACAATGTCTTCAGTGGACGGACCTGCACCATTAAATGAAAGACCTTTCTCGACATATTTTGCATAAGATTCATCAAAAGACACGTGTACTGACTCTTCTACTATAAGTAATCTCTTATTATATATCCGATATGCTTTGCTAGATTGTGAGTAACCAAGGAATATGCCCTCATCAGCTTTAGCATCGAATTTACCAAGATTATCCTTACCATTGTTCAAAACAAAACACTTGCAACCGAATACATGGAGATGAGATACATTTGGTTTTCTACCTTTTAGTAATTCATAGGGAGTTTTGTTCAGTATAGGACGTATTATTATCCTATTCAAAACATAACATGTTGTACTAATCGCGTCAGCCCAGAAATACTTTGGTAGATTACCCTCATTCAGCATTGTTCTTGCCAGCTCCTCTAGAACCCGATTTTTACGTTCAACTACTCCATTTTGTTGAGGTGTTCTAGGAGCTGAAAAGTTATGCTCAATTCCATGTTTATCACAGTATTTTTCAAAAAGAATGTTTTCAAACTCTCCACCGTGATCACTTCGAATTGCAACTATTTTGTTGTTCATTTTGTTTTGACATAATCTTGCAAATTGTGTGAAAGCTGGAAAAGTTTGATCCTTACTAGGTAAAAAGATTGTCCAACAAAATCTCGAGTAATCATCGACAATGACAAAACCATAGGTGTTTCCACCTATGCTTTTAGTCCTTGAAGGGCCAAAGAGATCCATGTGAAGTAGTTCAAGAGGGCGTGATGTTGAAACCACGTTCTTTGATTTAAAAGAGATTTTTGTTTGCTTTCCCTTTTGACAAGCATCACATAGATGATCTTTTGAAAACTTTATTTTAGGTAAGCCGATTACTAAATCTTTTGAGACAACTTTATTAAGTAAGTCAAAATTTATGTGGGCGAGACGTCTATGCCAAAGCAATGAGTCTTCGCTCAGAGCAACTAGACACTTGGTACTAGACTTAGATACCTCATCCAAGTTTAGCATGTAGATGTTGTTTACTCTTAAGCCCTTAAACATAATGTCTCTTTTCTTAGTATGTTCTATTGTGCAGCCAGAATTTGTAAACATTACTTTAAAATCTTTGTCACACAATTGACTTATACTTAAAAGATTATGTTTAAGACCTTCTACTAGCAGCACATCAGTTATAGTAGTGGTAGAAGGGTTACCTACACTTCCTTTACCAAGTATGGCTCCCCGATTGTTATCTCCATAGGTGACATACCCCTTTTTCTTTGCTTGAAACTCAACGAAAAGAGATAGGTCTCCAGTCATGTGTCTTGAACATCCGCTATCAAGGAACCACAACCTTTCGGCAATGTCAAGACACTTTTCCTGCAAGATTAATTTAAAGAGGGAGGTCCCCAATTTTCATTGGGTCCTTGGTAGTGAGTACACAATTTGTTGCACTTAGGCAACCATTGAAATACTCCTTTAGGAACTAAAATTCTCCTAAATTTGCATTTTTCAATGGTATGTCCCTTTTTGCAACAATAATGACAGGTAATATGATGAGAATATGGAGTTTTGCTAGTTGATACTTTTGGTACAAAAGTGTATTTACTATATAAAGGAGTATACGATCTTTTGAACTTATTTGGATCAACCGCAAAAGTCACTTTTGGTTGTAGAGCCTTGTCTAACTTGGCTTTTAGATCTCTTACTTCTTTTTGCCAAATGTGACATGTCTCACAACCAAACCATGATGTAGGATCTATTTCAACTTTATCCTTTTGAATGTCTAGCATAGATTGTTTTAAAGCTTCCATATCCTTTTCGGTTTTCTCAACTTTTGATTCAAGATATGAAAATATTTTCTTATTTGAGGCCAAAAGTTTGAAAGCTTTAATTGCATCTCTATGTAATTCTTCAAAAGCAAGTTTTAGTTGAGAATGAGATACCTTATCTACGAGTTCAGGTTTAAGATGACTTACAGCTTTCTTTTTCTTGTGTTGATGAGCCATGAAACATAGGTTTGATGATTCTTCTTCATCGCTTGATGAGCTTTCACTAGATGAATCACTTTCCCATGCTATGTAGGCTCTTTTAGATTTGTTATGACCTTTGCTTTGGTTCTTCTCCTTTTCTTTCTTAAGGTATGGACAATCCGGTTTGTAGTGACCGGCTTTCCCACAGTTGAAGCAAAGACCTTTGATTTTTCCCTTGTTGTCGTCATCTTGTTTGAACATGTTTGATTGCTTTCTATAGTTGATCAAGCCTTTGTCGGAATGTTTTGCTCCATTTTTCTTTAGATATTTGTTGTATCTTCGCACAAACAGTCCCATTTCCTCATCATCGGAGTCTTCGTCATCACTTGTGTCACTATCCTTTGGCTCTCGTTTTGAGGTCTTGGAGCTCGAAGCTTTTAGAGCTATTGACTTCTTCTCTACCTCTTTCTCCATGTTCTTTTCTTTCTTTGTCCTTTTCTCATGCATGTCAAGGCATTTAAGGTGTTGTTCATGTTCCTCTAGTTTACCAAATAGAGTTGTGATGTCTAAAGTGTTTAGATCATTTGCTTCCTTTATTGCTGTAACTTTGGGTTGCCATTCCCTGTTCAAACATCTTAAGATTTTGTTAGTAGCAACTGCATTGGAAACAGGTCTATCAAGAGAATTTAACCAATTTTTCAGATGAACGAATCTCTTCTGCATGTTTTCGATGGATTCACCATCTTCCATGTGGAAGAGTTCGAACTCTTGAGTTAACGTATTGATCCTAGCTAGTTTGACATCATTCGTTCCCTCGTGGGCAACTTGCAATGTGTCCCACATAGCTTTAGCTGATCTACAATGGGAAACGCGATAGTATTCATCAACTCCTAGAGCTGAGATTAGAATGTTTCTCGCTTTCCAATCGTATGCATATCTCTTTTCATCTTCAGCATCCCAAGTATTTTCTGGTTTTGGAACAACTGCACCAGCTGCATTTGTCATGGTGATCTGAAAGGGACCATTGACAATAGCTGTCCAGATGTTCCTATCAATTGCATTGATGTGGACACACATACAATCCTTCCAATAGCCATAGTTTTCACCGTTGAAAACTGGAGCTCTATTGTGAGCCCCTTTAGGTCCGGAAGCCATCTTTCCAATAAGTGTTTCACGTAGCACGGAATAAACCAGAGCTCTTGATGCCACTTGTTAGACGCTGGCCTTAGGATCTAGAGGGGGGGTGAATAGATCGTTCACAGTTTTACGGAGTTAAACGACTTTTCAGCGGAAGTGATTCTGAATCGAATCGCGTCTATTCCGAACCACTATCGAAACGATTGTATATGTGTTTAAAAACCAGTCAAAACTTGAGGTAAGTGATAAGAGTATACGTTGCAGAATCAAAGCGTTGCTCTTATTGAAAATCAGATTAACTTCTTGTATGATGGACAATGTTTGTAATGCAGTAAGAGTGATAGAAACAAATATAAAAACACTTGGTGATAATGATCAAATTGATGGTGATTCAATATGTGATGGATTGTGATGTTTATATAGGTTCTTAATTCACAATCTTAACACTCGAATCGTTGATCAATTTGCTATTATAACCAAATATGAACAGAATGTAAATGAAAAAGTAAAAGCGACAAGAACACGATATTTGTTTAGGCAGTTCGTCGATCGTCCTCGCTACGACTACGTCTGCCCCCAATTCCAAATTGAAATTGGGTAATCTTTCATTAATGTTGAAAGTAGTATATACAAAGAAGATAACAAAGCGATAAACGATAAACCAATTATGTCGATCCTTTGAATCTTCTTCCCCCTTAATCTTGAGCAAGATCAAGGTTATCCAAGAGCTTCACTTTGATTCCCTTCTGCAGTGTCTTGATTCCTTGAACTCCCCGTTCCTCAATCGTTACACTCAGCCGAATCCTCAATGAACGCCTCTTGATAAAAACCCCCAAGAACCACCCGTCGTGGAGGACAAAACCCGCAGATTTTATTCACCAACAAACCCCACAAACCTTCACCCACTAGGAATCTTCAATTCCGTTCCATGGACGTTATCGAACTCATCACTAACCCGCAACGCAAGAATGATTATGTGTAATTGTGTTGGAGATGATGAAGAACGAAGATGAGAAGCGTTTGTGTATCTTTCAGTCGTTGGTGTTTTTTTTAATAATGAACCTTGGACAATATATATGATAGCTTGACAGTTGGAGATGAGAGAAACAGAATTTTTGGCATTCTTGATCAGTTAGGTCGACCTCTTGTAGAGCTTAGGTCGACCTAGCAGAGCTTGCAGAATTTTGCTCCCAGTTAGGTCGACCTGTTTAAGGAGTAGGTCGACCAGAATCCTCTTCAAATGCATTCTGGGGACATTTTCTCAGATTAGGTCGACCTAGTTGTTGTGTAGGTCGACCTAGCAGACTGGTATGTAAATTTCATTAATTTAGGTCGACCTAGATGATGTGTGAGTCGACCTAGCAGAAGTATATGGATTTTTCTCCATTTTAGGTCGACCTGGGTTGACAGTAGGTCGACCTAACTGCTGGTTTTCTGCATTCTTCTTGATCTGCTTGTGTTGAGTCGACCTATATGTCTAATAGATCAACCTGTACTATCATGAGTGATCAATGCTTGCTTTTCTTTGAGTTTTCTGCTTCCGCCTTGTTGTTTGAATGCTTATTTGAGTTTGCCATGAATCAAAAACATCTTTGAGTGTAATCTTGTATTCACAGATACCTCTCGGCTTCCTCATGTGCACCATCAGCACTATGCCTCGATACCTGATCAAAGTTTTCAACATTGAAATCCAAATTATCACGGTTCTGATTATCTCTCCTTCCCAACAGACGAGACGGAGGTGGAGGTGGAAACCCGTGATGCTGATTGAAAGGATTATAGTGCCCTCCCATGCGATCATACTCATTCGGATCATGGTGATCGTCAATCCTGCCAGACACATCGTCAAACAGCCTCGGATGTCCTCCATTCTCAACCCTTCTGGAGTTCTCAACAAGAACTCGCAAGTCATCCTGCCCCTTGGTCACATTAGTCAATGCTTCCATAAACTGCGCCATCTGCGCATTCATCTGCTCTGTCAATTGAGCTCTCATCTCAGCCATTTGTTCCTGAATCTGTTCCATCTGTCTTCTCTGATTGCTCCTAGTCAGATATGGGTGATTAGCCGTCTTAGAACTCCTTCTGGTAACAAAACAGCGAGACATAAGATATAAGCCCTGCAAAAACCTGCAAATATATGACATGTATGATATATGAATGATATGCATGAAATGTTTGCCAATTTTCAGGTATCCAAGAGTTCATCCCGCTTTCAGATAGGACATAGAAACCCTGATACCGGATATATTTGCACAGCAATCCACACACGAGAATAATTCAACAAACTGAGCATATTTCATTCAAACATAACTGAGAATTTGAGTTCATACAACAAAACACATAACCGTCACAAAGTGCTCATAAGGCATACAAAAGAAATCCAGAATATCAAAACGCGACCCCATCCAACAATCCTGGACATGGGCGACAAACATCAAGAATACACAGCAAATCGTCCATGGGCCAAACAAATCCCATCCACAGCAGCACTAGAATCGTCTGATAATAGAATGAGCTCCTCCATTTCCTCTCCGTTGGGATCGGAGGCTTGCGAGCTCTTCTTGAAGTCGAGCTGACTTGGCTTTTTCTTCCATCAATTGTTTTTCTGAATCCTGCATCCTTCTCTTGCTATTGTTTTCGGACCTTCGCAACTTCGCACATTCCTGTTGTTTTCGGTACAAGCTTTCTTCCATCAAGTCATGAGGTCGCCTTTGAGCACGTGTCATGTTTGAACCTTCACCTTGCGTATGCTTGAGCTTACGAGCCAATTCCGCCTTTTTGCGATCTTGAAAATCCTCTCCAAGCCAACCTCTTGGTCCTTTGATTTCAGCTTGATGTTGTCCGCTTCGGTTTGAATATAGAGTTCATCCGCAACTGTATCAGATAAAACCGCGGGAGGTTGCTCATACAATGGACATGACCTCGCAAATGGTAGCAATAGACTTGCCACTCTTGCTTCAACCCACTTTCGGTAAGGACCCATGGCAATAGGAACTTTCCAGATCAAAGTATTCTAATCTCTCTTGTGAACTTTAGTCCAAGCATACGCTATCTTTTCTAGCTCCAGAGGATCTTTACCATCAGCAAAGTACACTGATTCAAACGCTTCTACATCATTCTGAGCCCTTTCCATTGTGTATCCCAATTGACGGTAAGCGAGCGTGGGATTGTAACTAATACAACCTCTGGTTCCCATGAGAGGAACGTTGGGATATTGACCGCAACTAGTGATGATGCTCCAAACTTTCCCCACACAATAGTTCCACCTGATATCATAAGATGTGAGGTTAACAATCCTATCTGACCACTTAAGGGAACTCCTCTTGAGCACAAAAGGTCCTCTCACCGGCAAATGCAACATGAACCACCGATACAACAACGAAAGACAAGAACCAACAACATATCCTCCCTTCTTACTTCTCGAATGGATCGAAAAATAAGCATCCGCAAGCAACGTTGGAACGGGGTTTTTGTTCATAAAGACACAAATCGCCGCCAAACTCACAAAGTTCTCTCCTGATGGGAATAAGACAATGTAGATGTTGTTGATTGGCTGTAATTTTTGGTAAAACTGATTGTGGCTCTATCTTGTCAAAAACAGTGTCATGACATACTTTCTGTTGTTGTGATGTGCTTCCTAATACAGGCCTTTACCTGATGTCAAGGCCGATGTCATGACATTCGCAGCTGTTCGTTATTTTCTATTACTTCTTATGATTGTATGATCTGTCAAGACCTTATGCGCTATATTTGGTAATAATGGATTCTGGTGTGTTTAAAGGACGTCTTGGATGATTACTATTATCAATTCCTTGTATAATGGAGATTTGGTTTAATTAGGGCAAAAACTATTTTGTGGATCCAAGGCCCATTTGCTGTATTGTCTGAAGGGTTTTTAATCCGTGTAGGAGCTGCTGTTGCCGTCAAGGTTTTTGTGTGAAGAAACTGTTAGAGCTTTTGTTGATTTAGTTTTCTTGTTGTAGTTTTCTTGTAAGCCAAACAATCATCATGATGATTGTCTTGGTCTAGGCGTTTCTTTGTTTTGAGTTGTAAAAAGTACTCAAAGCTTTTAAGCAAGAGTACTATTGTTCTTGATCAAAGCTTTTAAGCAAGATCAAGGTGTGTTTTGAAGAGTGTCTTCTCGTGCTTTTCGTCTGTTAGTTTTTCATCACTGCTGTGATTGAGGGGGAGTGAGTAGGAACTCTGGTCTAGCTGTTTAGATTGAAGTTGCATTGGGTAGATATTAAGTGAGAGGCGTAATATTGAGTTGTATTACCTTGAATTAATATTACTTATAGTGGACTTCCTTCCTGGCTTGGTAGCCCCCAGATGTAGGTGTGTTTGCACCGAACTGGGTTAACAATTTTCCTGTGTTGTTTACTGTTTACTCTTTGTTCATTTGTTTGAAAACATTCAGATAATGATGTCGTGACATCCTGTAAGACATCGCGTGTCTGAGTCCAGAATTTTAATTGGCATCAGAGCAGGCACCCTGCCTGTTTTCACTGGGTGAGATCTAGGGAAGGTACTTTCTGGTTCGATGGACAAAGAAGGTGGTGGATTTATAATGAGACCACCCATTCTGGATGGTTCTAATTATGATTATTGGAAACCTCTCATGGTGGCTTTTCTGAAATCTGTGAATAGCAAAGCATGGAGAGCTGTGAACAAAGGATGGGAACATCCTGTTATTACTGATAAAGATGGCAACAAAACTCTTAAACCAGAGGAAGAGTGGGACAAAGATGAAGAGGCATTGGCGCTTGGCAACTCTAAAGCTCTAAATGCTTTATTCAATGGAATTGACAAAAATATATTCAGACTGGTGCACCAGTGTGAACTAGCCAAAGATGTCTGGGATATCCTAAAGACTACTCATGAGGGCACCTCCAAAGTGAAGATGTCAAGACTTCAACTGCTAACTACAAAGTTTGAAAATCTAAGGATGAGGGATGATGAAAGTATTAAGGATTTTCATATGAATTTACTCGATATTGCTAATACCTCAGGAGCTTTGGGAGAAAAAATGTCTGATGAAAAGTTGGTGAGGAAAATTCTTAGATCCCTACCTAAGAGATTTGATATGAAAGTTACAGCTATAGAAGAGGCACAGGACATCAGCAGTATGAAGGTAGAGGAGTTAATTGGATCTCTTCAAACCTTTGAAATGGGAATCAGTGAAAATTCTGAAAAGAAGAACAAAAGCATAGCCTTTGTGTCCAACTCTCGAGAGGAAGTAAAGGAAAGTAGTGAAGAGAATCTATCTGAATCTATAGCTATGCTTGGCAAACAATTCAACAAAATTATAAGAAGAATGGATCAGAAGCCAAGACCTAATGTCAAGAACATCTTATCTGACATCAGTAGATCTTATGACTCTGGCAGAAGAGATAAACCAGAAGAAAAATACAATCACAGTAAAGGGATTCAATGTCATGGATGTGAAGGGTATGGACATATTAGAGCTGAATGCCCTACCTATCTCAAGAAACAAAAGAAAGGATTGTCAGTCTCCTGGTCTGATGAAGATTCTGAGAGTGATTTTGAAGAAGAATCAGCCAAACATGTCACAGCTCTGACTGGAGTCTACAACTCAGATGAAGACTCTAGTGAAGATGAGCTATCCTTTGAAGAACTGGCAACCTCCTACAGAAAGCTCTGTATCAGAAGTGCTGAAGTATGTCAACAAGGTGAAAAGCAGAAGAAATACATAGCCCAGTTGGAGGCAGACAACAAAGAGCTTAATGAAACTATATCTGAATTGAATGATGAAATTATCCTGTTACAATCCAAACTTGATCAGATGTCTAAATCAGTAAAAATGTTGAATAATGGCACAGATATGCTGGAGGAGATCTTGCAGGTTGGAAAAAGTTCAAGAGATATGTCTGGCATAGGATTTGTCAGTGCAAAGAATTATGTCCAAGATAGTAGCAGAACTAAACCTGAAGCTGAGATGTCGAAGCCGATGTCAAAACATGTGACTCAACATCACGAGAAAGGTGAAATGAAGAAGAAGTTTCAAAGATGGAGATGTCATTACTGTGGAAGATTTGGACACATTAAGCCTTTTTGCTTCAGACTATATGGATATCCAAATCAAGCTCCTTTTTACAAACCTAAGCAGATCATGCCCATTCAGAAGCAACAATGGAAACCTAAAAGTATGGCTTTAATAGCTCATACATCTCTTAGAGTTTCAGCCAAAGAAGACTGGTATTTTGATAGTGGATGCTCCAGACACATGACTGGACTCAAGAATCTGCTTGTTGATATCAAGAGTCATTCTACTAGTTATGTAACCTTTGGTGATGGAGCTAAAGGTGAAATCAAAGGAGTTGGAAAATTAGAGTGTTCAGGAGTGCCAAATTTAGAAGATGTTCTATTGGTCAAAGACCTGACTGCCAATCTTATAAGCATCAGTCAACTCTGTGACCAAGGATACCAAGTCAACTTCACTAAAGATGAGTGTGTGGTTACTAATGAAGAAAAGGAAGTAGTAATGAGGGGTGTCAGATCCAAAAATAACTGCTTCTTGTGGGTGTCTCAGGAATCCAGCTATTTTACTATATGCTCTAAAGAAGAAGAAGCAAAGCTATGGCACCAAAAACTTGGTCATCCTTATCTAAGAGACTGGGAAGGCAGTGCTGATAAAAGAAAAAGAACTTCAGGAGGATGTTCCTTCTTGGGAAGTAGCTGTTCTCAACTTGTTTGGATGAAACAGATGTTATCAGAATACAATGTCACACAAGATGTCATGACATTATATTGTGACAACTTAGGTGCCATCAACATTTCAAAGAATTCCATCCAGTACAGCAAGACCAAGCATAGTGATATTAGACATCACTACATCAGAGATCTTGTTGAGGACAAAATAATTGGCTTGGAACATGCTGCCACAGATCTTCAACTTGCTGACAGTTTTACAAAAGTCTTAGATGCAAATAAGTCTGAAAATCTAAGAAACAAATTAGGCATTTGTCTTTGTGAAAGACTATGGCAATTAATTGAGGGTGGGGCCAGCACTATTTCTCTCTCCAAATCTTGGACATCATTACACATTAAAGTGTATTTTCCCCCCTTCTTGCAAGTTACTCAAACGGTTTCCATTCCTCCACAACCTCTCTTCCACACTCACGCTATCTCACTGTGTTCCTGTATTCATCACTCCTTACCCAACCTCTCATTTTCTCTCACCATGTCTCAGAGTCCTTCCTCAAAGAAATCTTCTCCCATCTCTGAAACAGCATCAGGTTCTAGGGCACCAAATGTTGTGAGCAATCAAGATGTTGTGCTGGATGTTGTGCCATTGAACTCTGTCCCTCCTTCCGATTCTGCTCGCAGTCAACCAAGAAAGATGCATGCAAGAAAATCAACCGGAGGATCTGTCCCAGAAACGTTTTCTGTCCAACATAGAGAGGGCACTTCCTATGTTCATAATGCGATTGCAAATATGGTCACCAGAATCTTGAATGAAGGGCACAAAGTTGAAGGAATTTTTGTTCCTCTAGCCCAAATGCCTGCTTCCGATGATGATCAAGGTGTGCAAGATGATGAGACCCCTGTTGATAAAGATGTTAAGACAACTGTTGATAATGATGAAACATCTGCTGAGAAAAATGATGAGACTCCTGTTACTAAGGATGTTGAGACATCCGTTAATGAGACCCCTGTTGCCAAAGATGTTGAAACATCTGAAGCTATCAATGTTGAAGCATCTGAGTCCAAAGATGATGAGACTCTTGCTCCTGAGAAAGATGAAGAGGTTTCTGCTGTTCCTGCTAAGAAAGATGAAAACCCTAATGTTCATGATGTGGTGGATCTAGATGATCTTGATGATCCTATTGATATTGCTGATGATGACCTCATCTCTAGCATCTCCAACAGGGTCAAGGCTCGTAAGGGAAAACAAGTCTGTGAACAACATTCTCTCAAGCCACAGGTTACTCCTTTGAAGACTGTTACTAAAGATAAGATGAAGAAAGTTCCTACTGGACCCTCAAAATCTGGAAGCAAAGTTAGTGTGAAGAAGAGGAAGGAAAGAAGCATCTCTGACTCTGAAGCTGATGTCCCAAGTGATGTCCCTGACATCCCCTCCAAGAAGAAAATTGCTGTTACTAAATCTGCTACAAAGGTCCGTGATGTTCCCTTGGATAACATATATCTGCACTATGCTTCCAATGCAATCCAGTGGAAATTTGTGTATCAAAGAAGGCTGACCCTTGAAAGAGAGTTAGCAAATGATGCTCTGGAGAATCAAGAGGTAATGCAGCTCATCAAAACTGCAGGTTTGATTAAGACTGTTTCTCAATTCTCTAAATGCTATGAAATGCTTGTGAAAGAGTTTATTGTCAATTTATCTCAAGACTGTGCTGATGGTAGAACAGATGATTTTCATAAAGTTTATGTTAGAAGAAAATGCATAGAGTTCTCCCCTGTTGTTATCAATCACTTTCTAGGTAGAAATGCTGAAGCTCAACCTGAGCTTGAAGTAACTGATAATGAGGTCTGCAACACCATCACTGGGGGTAAGGTGAAAAAGTGGCCCATCAAAAGCAAACTGTCTGCTAGTCTCTTGACTGTTAAGTATGCTCTGCTGCATAAAATTGGCTCTGCCAACTGGGTGCCCACCAATCACACCTCTACCATTGCTGTTGGTTTAGGAAGATTCATTTATGCTATAGGGACCAAGACTGTGTTTGACTATGGAACCTATATTTTTGACCAGACTATGAGACATGCAGGTACCTCTGCTACTAAGCTTCCTATTGCCTTTCCATCCCTAATATGTGGAATCATCCTAAAGCAATACCCTGGCATCTTGAAAGCTAAAGATTCTGTTTGCAAAAGGGAAAGTGCTTTGACTTTTCACTACAAGCTGCTTCAAAGGACTGATGCCTCAACATCTGCTGGGACATCTCAAACTAGCAAGTCTGTGACCAAAGCCTCTCTTATAGCTGAGCTGAAGGAGACTTGCAAAGAGCTGGAAAATAGGAAGATGAAGCTTGAACAGCTTATACTCAGTCTTGAGCAGTCTGCTGATAGTGATGATGATCATGCTGTTGGTGGTGATGGTGAGAAGATGAATGATGATATGGATGCTGATAGTGAGGATGAATATAAGTCTAGTAGCTCCAGTGATGAAGAGATGAGTGAGGAGGATGATGATGGTACTGCTGGCTCTGAAGATTAAATCTTCATTTGGTGCTTGGCTCCTTTTGTGGCTAAAAAGGGGGAGTAGTGTGTGTTTTTGGTTGTGTTGATTGTAATGGTTGTAATGGTTATCTTATTGTTCTGGTGATCTTTTGGTTTTTTTTACTTGGACATGGTTTTTTTTTTTGGTTCCCTTTATTTGGGTGTTCTCTGGTTCTCCCTAACAATGACAAGTGGTTTCTGTAACAATTGATTAAGTAGTTGTTCTTTTTGGTGATTAATCAAGTTGAATCAAGTTGCTACTGTTTTCTTACAGAATTTATTTTTCTGTTGTTGGCTGCTGTATGCTCTGGTATCTGCTTTGCATCTATTAGTGTTTTAGCCAAAAATTCGCCAAAGGGGGAGTTTGTAGATGTTGTTGATTGGCTGTAATTTTTGGTAAAACTGATTGTGGCTCTATCTTGTCAAAAACAGTGTCATGACATACTTTCTGTTGTTGTGATGTGCTTCCTAATACAGGCCTTTACCTGATGTCAAGGCCGATGTCATGACATTCGCAGCTGTTCGTTATTTTCTATTACTTCTTATGATTGTATGATCTGTCAAGACCTTATGCGCTATATTTGGTAATAATGGATTCTGGTGTGTTTAAAGGACGTCTTGGATGATTACTATTATCAATTCCTTGTATAATGGAGATTTGGTTTAATTAGGGCAAAAACTATTTTGTGGATCCAAGGCCCATTTGCTGTATTGTCTGAAGGGTTTTTAATCCGTGTAGGAGCTGCTGTTGCCGTCAAGGTTTTTGTGTGAAGAAACTGTTAGAGCTTTTGTTGATTTAGTTTTCTTGTTGTAGTTTTCTTGTAAGCCAAACAATCATCATGATGATTGTCTTGGTCTAGGCGTTTCTTTGTTTTGAGTTGTAAAAAGTACTCAAAGCTTTTAAGCAAGAGTACTATTGTTCTTGATCAAAGCTTTTAAGCAAGATCAAGGTGTGTTTTGAAGAGTGTCTTCTCGTGCTTTTCGTCTGTTAGTTTTTCATCACTGCTGTGATTGAGGGGGAGTGAGTAGGAACTCTGGTCTAGCTGTTTAGATTGAAGTTGCATTGGGTAGATATTAAGTGAGAGGCGTAATATTGAGTTGTATTACCTTGAATTAATATTACTTATAGTGGACTTCCTTCCTGGCTTGGTAGCCCCCAGATGTAGGTGTGTTTGCACCGAACTGCGTTAACAATTTTCCTGTGTTGTTTACTGTTTACTCTTTGTTCATTTGTTTGAAAACATTCAGATAATGATGTCGTGACATCCTGTAAGACATCGCGTGTCTGAGTCCAGAATTTTAGACAATACCATAGATCATGATAGCAAGCAAACGACTAAAATCAACCCACTGCTCCTTCTTAGCCGCATCCTCGACCCTATTAATCAAAAAGCAAAGATAGAAACCGGAACCACCGCCCGATGACTTCCAATTTCTTTCCACCTCCTTTATACCCATGTGAAGAGCTTCAGCTATTTTTTCAAATCTCACAACTTCGGGAACCCGAACGAAAGGTACATCATCAGTGATCCGGATGTTGAGTATGTAAGAAAACTCCTCGAGTGTTGGCACCAATTGATAGTCCTGAAATGTAAAACATCTCAAGTGCGGATCATAGAACTGAAACAAGGTGATCAAAGCCATTGGATCGAAAGATGTATTGAGGATGGAGAGCAAATTGCCATAATCACGACTGAAGTCACGAAGAACCTCCCCTTTCAACCGAGAACTCAAACCAATCAACCCCGAAACATCAATACCCGGAATCTTGTAAGCTCTGGTATGCCTCGTGCGTTCTTTGACAGTATCAGTGAGAATGTCCATCTTCAGCTTAGGTGAACTCCTGAATATCCCTGAAAAATATGACATGCAAATGCTTATTATTATATACATTTTTTTTTGCATTTCTTTTGGGAAATAAATATGCTATGATGCAAAGTGGTGGGACTTGTTGCCGCCCACTGTTGCACCCCAAAATTTGCCCATCTTAGTTTTACTTCTAACTGGCTTATGCTTCGCATTTCATCTACATACCTCTATTAGGTCATTCAACACATCATGCATCATTAGTAAATAAATCTGACATTGGGATCAAGGATCTGAAAAATTGGGACTTCTATTTCACTCAAGTTTGATTTATTTAGTTTTTCTTTGAGTATTGAACTATGAAAGTAGGGTTTTGAAGTATGGACACTATCTATTTCTTCTCTACTAAGCTACATGGGTAATCTTCATCCAAACTCATCAAGAATATGGATTAGGGTTCATTTCCCTACAAGGTCGAAGATTGGCTCCCTTATTATTATGTCATTGCAAAAAAAAAAAGGGTTTATATAAGTTGGCTTTTGGTCAACAAATCAACTTGGGAAGGTTGACTTTTTTAGTTGACCAATCATTATTATTTTTGACCATTTTGGCAATTGGTTTATTCTATAGCTCTCATTCAAAAGCAAAGGAAAAAAGAATTAATTCAACTTTGAAGGAAGAGAGACCATGTTACACTTTCAACCATATCCAAAAACCAAAGTTCCATTCAAGAATGAGTTTAGTACACATAAAGAAACTATAAACTATTACAAGAAGTTCTCATGGTACATGTTTCAATATATTATATTAAGGATTTACACTCAGGTTATCTATTACAATTCAAGCCTATTACAAAAGGAAAATTACAGAAAATAATTGTTGGTGTTGAACAATTGGCTTTCGGCTCTTGATCTTTACTGAGACTCTACCTTGTACCCCAACTGAAGCTCACTTATATTGCTGTGAAGTTCGGAAAAGGATGTATAGTACGAGTCCAAAATTCTTGCTGCTTGTCTTTCATGCTACGAAGCTTCTGCACTTCCGG
The DNA here is from genome assembly GCF_029867415.1 of Vicia villosa. Taxonomy (NCBI): domain Eukaryota; kingdom Viridiplantae; phylum Streptophyta; class Magnoliopsida; order Fabales; family Fabaceae; genus Vicia; species Vicia villosa. Next base: position 6,438,132 of record NC_081186.1, read on the forward strand.
AACATGCGTCTGAAAACGAATGCTTTGCTTCAGTTCGAAACAGCACCTACCAGTAACATACCACAGAGAAAGTAAAAACAAACCAAGACCCTGCAGCCAAGCAACCATACCTGCAAATCAAATAAGAAAACCAGCACCATTAAAAATAACAGCCACATAACCAAACTAATCTCCTAACCAATGTCATAAACTCCTAACTTCTCTAACAGAAATAACTACCTAAATCCCAACAGCATAACCAACTTGCCAACTGTCGTTCAAGCCATAACTAACTTTCAAACAAACTCTAACAGAATTGTAACAACCAACTGATTCAGTTATAGATGGATAACAACATAACTAACCATGGCACAATCACATAACAGATTCTAACTGAAAAGTGAGAAGAAGAGTTAACCTGAAACCTCTATAAAAAGCAGAGTTCTTCACCTCTGAATTCTCTTCAGGCATCCTCCAATTCTTCTCCACTTCATTCATCTCTTTCAATCCTCCATTCTTCACTTCATTCTTCATTCAAGCCTCCTCCACCATTTCTATCTTCCCTCTGCAATTCATCTTCACAGTCACCTACAATCCACACCATTTTTCACAATATCTGCTCCACCATTCTCACGCATCTCCACCTTCTTCAAGCCCTCTTCACCTCTGAACCAAGCTCCAATCTTCAGAATCGATCACCTTTCATCCTCTTCGTCTAGATTCATCACCTTCAACCACAAATTCATCACCTTCGTTTAACCTTCATCCTGCAGAAGAACAAGAAAATAGAAAATCAATTAACCGGCGAATCACATCGTTTTCCATCATCATCATCATCATCATCATCATCGCCTCAGCGGCAATCTCTCATCATCAATCTTCGGTATATCAACAACAAGACTTCAGAATATTCTCAGAACAGAATTTGAAGAGGAAGAAGAAGATTCAGCATCTGAGAAAGAAGAAGAGCGAGAGAAGCTACCTGGATCGAAGAATTATCGCATTTATTTCGCGGTCGCAGCTTGGAGCCTTCCGGTTTTCTTCAACGGCTTTCACCGATTCGCGCTTCAGTGTTGGAACGGTAAAGATAAGAACCGAGATGATTGAGGAGGATGGATCCTAATTTGGAGAGATGAAGGCGCGTATGGTGGCGTTTTGGGCTTTGATCGGAGAGGGAAGGAACGTCGTCGCCGATTGGAGATGAGGGAGAGGAGAAGCTCGCGAAAATCTCAATCGTCATAAGGTTCTACCCTAATTCCCTTTTTACTTCAATTACCTTTGTTAATTTAATCTGAATATTAATTAACTTAAGGTCCATACTAATTGAATGTTATAAGCTTTAATTAATCATTGGAAATTGATAATTGGATTAATCTGGATTTATTGAATCATTTTGGCATAATAATCAATGATAATGTGAAATCGGAATAATCATCTGAATGCAAACCTTGGGCCACGAAATTGCTGGCTCACACCCCCTTCTGGCCCATATTCTTTTTAGCAAAAATCTGTGAATAACAAAAACAGTTTTTGGGTCAGACCCATGGGCCCAGCGCCTTGCTTTTCACACCCTTGCAATTCAGGATTGCACCCCTTTATTTTCTTTTTTCTACTTGATTGCATTCATGATTTAATTAGATTTTTACCATTTTCTCTTAATAATAAAATCACCATTTTTCTCCTAATTTTAGACTTTAATCCATTTGTCATATAAAAAAGTACTCATAAAAAATGTTAGTTTTAGGTTTATGGTTTTAGTCTCCTCTTTTGCTTGATTTAGAGTTCACTTATCTTTCATTAAAAAAGGCTCGTAAAAATAGTAGTATTTTTTAGGTTAATTTTTGCACTTGATTTTGATTTGTTTCTTATATGCTTTTGTGCTAAATTTTGTATGATTTTGTTGCTAGCTCTTGGCCATATTTTTGGCCTATTTTGTTAATATCTTTAGTATGCTCCTTTTAGGATTCCATTACCATGTTAACTTTAGATTTAGACTTGTAAATAATTCTAGGCTTAGAAATTAGGCTATTCTCCCCCATTCTCATTCTTTTTCTTTACAACATAAAACATCTAATAAATACTTGACTAAACCCCTTTAAAAAATACAAAGAAAATACTTAAAACACTAATAATCAAAGTGAAAATTCTTAAAAAGGGAATGGAAGCTTGAACATCCCTTGCTTAAGGGAATGTTCGAGTGCTTGGATCTCCCTTGCTTAAGGGAACCATTCGAGCGTAAGTTCCCAATCATAAAAAACACAAACCATAGAGCAACTTGAGTCTCCCTTGCTTAAGGGTGTCACTTGAAACGCTCAAAATCTCTTCTTCATCTCGCCTCCGAGGCCTTCTTTAATCGGACACGTTATTTCCGCTCCATTCCCAGCTTAAGACTCCAGAGGTCGAGCAGCGGAGTGCGAATGTGACTTCGTCCACTAAAAAACACAAAAACAAACAAAAACTAAAGAGCCGAACTACGGCGCTCTGATTCCTGAAAAGGATACGTAGGCATTGGGTCGCGGGGCCTAAGCGAGCACAACTATTTATAAACCTTATTTTCCCCGTGTTTCTTTTCTTTCATTTGCATGCATTCCCTTAGTACTAAGCTTTAGATTTATAAGTAACACACCCTTTAGATAGCAACAAACATAGGTGGATACCATCGAGTACGATGGGCGTGAGGGGTGCTAGCACCTTCCCCTTGCGTAACTGACTCTCGTACCCTATCTCTGGTCGAAAGACCTCGTTCTTATTCATCCTAGGTTTTCTGATATTCCTTTCCCTCTTTGGGATAAATATATTGGTGGCGACTCTGTTTCATTTTCGCGAGCGTGCGACACCCACCAGGCATTCTGGACTACCGGTAACACACATAATACAGAGCCAAAGGTTCGGCCCCCAGATGGTATACCATACGGAACATAGAATGTCAATTCACGGAACCAAAGCCCATAGTCACTAATACACTGGAATAGAACACAGATCACCACTCGAACAAGAACCATAGTACCCCACGAACAGGAACAATAGTACACTCGAACGAGAACAGCGGTAACCCTCGAACAAGAATAGCGGTAACCTACGAACAAGAACAACGGTCACCAACAATGTACCTGTTAAGCAATGATTGATTCCCGCCCCACTCACGAGTAAATCTAGGCCAAGGTAGGTCAAAAAGCCAACAGAGGATCGAATGTAGGCGTTATCATACGATATTGCCTCATTCCACCAAGCTCTGCCCGTGGATACGTGATCAGATCAATCAGGCATACGCCTTCTGTCCTTCACGGCCACTCTATTCCTAGTTCCTATGGTATCACTCATAGCCTGGGTATTGGGCCTTTTACCTCTTGAAACACCCACCCAACAAACAGAGATCCAGCCAGTCCAGAATATGATGCAGAAAAGTAAAAGCGCACATAGAATGCAATGCAAACAGGCAAATATGCAAAGCAATACAAACACCCAAAGATAAACACACAAGCGCTAGGATCGACTCGCTAGGTCCGGACCAGCAACAGGTCGAGACGTCCCCAGCAGAGTCGCCAGCTGTCGCTACCCCGCGAAAATTAATAGAGTCGCCACTAACATATTTATCCTGAAAAGGAAGGGAATGCCAGCAAACCACAAAACAAAACAACGGTCTCACGACCAGAGAAGAGGGTAAGGGAGTCGGTTACGCGAGGGGAAGGTATTAGCACCCCTCACGCCCATCGTACTCGATGGTATCCACGCTAGTGTCTAAATCTATGGGTGTGTAACAAATCTACGCTAATCTGGACTAAAATGAATGCAGAATGTAGGGAAAAGAAAGGATTGTGCTCGCACGGGCCCTATCCCGCTGCCTACGTATCTGTTTTGCAGAATCAGAGCTACCGTAGCTCGGCTAACTAATTTCTATTTGTTTTGTGTTTTTTAGGTGAACGAGTTACATTCACACTCCGCTGCTCGACCTTTGGAGACTTATGCTTGGGAATGGAGCGGAAATAACAAGCTCTTAAGAAAAGAAAATCAAAGAGTGTGGTTTGTGTTTTAAAGAATGCATGAGGAAAACCTAAGCTAAGGGGAAAAGCTTGCTACCTAATGTTATCATACAAAGGGTACAAGTCTAAACTAGCCTAACAACCTACGAGGAAAAGGGAAAGCACACAATAATATCACACAAACGAGCTCCGCTCGTAAAGCAAACAAAACCAACGGTACTGACCGAATGGTAGAAAAGCGGTCCCGCCATAGCCAAGGGGAGCAACTCGACCCAAGTCAACCAAGCATTAGACCTCGCGAAAATGATCGGGCCATAGACAAGAGGGCGGACCCCTCTCGGCAACCAAGCTGTCACGGATCGTAAAGGAAAACGGTGCGTGCGTACACCGAGCATCAACGTCGAGCGACGCGAGCTATAGGAAAGGCGGGGGTCCGGCTACATGAACCCTTTTCCTGACATACTCGATAACAAGATCTTGTGCAGGTTCGAAAGCGAGCAACGCGTAGCGTGCGCATATCGAACGGACTCGATGAGACTAGGCGGGGGTTGATTACTAACCCTTTCCGCGTGCCTTCCATGAGGACTTAACGGAGTGCCATATAGGACTTATTACACCGTGACTCCCTGCCGCAAAGCACAAATGTAAACACACCAACAAAAACAGAGCCTCTTTCGAGGGCTTGGCCAGATGAATGTCTAGGTCCTACTTCTCATGTTATAGGATGATGCGAGAAAGCGACAAAGTCCGAGAAACATAAAATGAAACGGGATCAATACCAAACAGATGATGATCCGTAAACTAAAGCGAAGAGAGCAAGGAAACTAGAATCCCGCGAGCGAGCTAGCAAAGCAAAAGCAAATGGTCAGCATACCGATTAGCCACAAAAGCACACAAAGGTCGACACGCGCGTCGAGCCCAACCACAATACACCTGCAAGAGGAACAAGCAAACCAAACAAGCAGATATAAAGTAAAAGGGATCGTGTCTCCGAGATGAGAACACGATATGAGTGAATAGGATTGTATCCCGCAAGTGAAACGGAACACACAAGTAATAAGTGTCGATCGGTGAATATCCAAGAGCCTTGCACACTAGCACACAAGTTAGAGATAACAACACACCGCAATCGGAATTGCGTTATTACTATAAAACGAAAGGAAACTGACAAGTAAGGTAAACATGAAATGGACGATGAAACATCAAAGAGAAATCAAACATGGATGATCTACAAATAAATGAAAACTAAGCATCTAACTAGATAGTACATCACATAAGCTTTCCGACGATATAAAGAACATGAAAATTGGAGTTACGAGTGAAAAGTTATGCAAGATAGAAGTTAGAAAAGGGAAACACAAAAAATTACACACAGGAACCGGTTCCTGCATAGGACAACCCAGTTCCTAGTACTAAAAACCAGAGGCAGAAAACTGGGAACCGGTTCCCACCTAGGGACAACCCGGTTCCTGGCACAAAAACCAGAGGGTAGAGACAACGCAGGAACCGGTTCCCGCCTAGGGACAACCCGGTTCCTGGTACTAAAACACAGAAGCAAGCATATTTCAAACTGCTGGGAACTGGTTCCCACCTAGGGACAACCCGGTTCCTGGTACTAAAACACAGAGGCAAAAACTTTGGATTGAGTGGGAACCGGTTTCCGCCTGGGACAACCCGGTTCCTGGCGTAGCAAAACAAGTTTTTGTGCATCTTTAAGACCTCGGAGCCATTCGCACTCAATCCAAAATCATTCCATAGGCAATTATCACAAGCAAACATCAAAATATGAATTAAGCACGAGTCCACAAGTAAAATTATCCTTATTATGCAAAGTGCGACGCATCGAGCCAAGCAAACATCAAGCAAAAGTGTACCACATGCATTTATACAAACACTTTGAGTGCGACACAAATAACATACATGAATATTAACAATTATGCACACAAAATCAACACCGAATCATGGATCCATACACGAATATCACAATTCATCATCAACGGATATCAATTACATGCAATCAATCATTAAATTCAAACGCGATTCACATGAACACGACTAATTCGAGCAAAAGATGAGCACATTTAACGATCAATCATCATCAATCATCCATTATTCAAGAACAAGAGGTAGATCGGGATTCGAATTCACATAATAATCAACAATTAATCACTTAATTCAAGATCCGAAAGCTTACCGAATGAAGATCTAACCGAAGCGCGAACACGATACGAACGAACGCGAACACGACACGAACGCGACACGAACTCGAACGAAATCCGGAGGGAGAGAGGGAGGGAGGCGCGCAAGATCTAGTGAAGAGAGGAGAATAAATTCGAACTTCCGATCTTGATTCTTCAATCCATGTTCTTGATCTTGATGAAGACTGATGAATTTTGATGAAAGTTTTATGTGATTTGTGGTTTTGATCTATGAGAATTGAGAGAGAATTGAGAGAAAATGTTTGTGAAAAATTGGTCTTTTGGTGAATTGAAATTATGAGAGTCCCTCCTCATTTGTGAAGAGCAAAATGTTTATATATTGTTAACGCGAAATGTCCAAATTGCCCTCGGTGTGTCTTGTTTTAGCTCGTTTTTTAAGGAAACCCGGTTCGGCTCTAAATTACGGAACGAAACCAATGCCATTATGAAGATGACCAAATTCGTGAATCATCGCCGCGAGAATCGTCTCAATCCGATAAGCGATGAAGGAATTACGCGCGCTTGAATGACGAGAAACGTCGATTCATCTGGCGCGACTGTGCGAAATTTTGTGAGTACCGCTCAAAGAACCCGATAAAACTCCAACTTCGGCTCAAAATCTGAACAAGCATGTGTGACGAAGAATCAAAGCTAACGAAATTTTTGAGAGAATGCCGCCAGAATGGACTTCATGCGATAAAAATCGAAGGAGTTATGAATTTTAGAACTCGGCGCGACATACTCGAAAACACACTTTTTACCGAAACAACACGACGATCCTTAAAATTCTGGGAATTTTCCGTGCATAATTGGCCTTTGGTCCGAACATATGAAATCTTGGTAATGATGGTACGGAGCTCCAGTTAAATTTTAAAGCGAATCCGACAAGCGGATTGGGAGATATGAATTTTCTGAGGTCCGAAACCCTACATTCAGCACTGTTTTTCACCGCGAAATCTCAAATAATTTGCAAATCTGGCCACCTTCCTCAAAGAATTGGCTTCCGAGCCGAACACGAAAGTTGTAGATATCGTCGAAACAGTGGGGACATCGCGGGAACTTAGCTCATATCACCTTCCAAATAGAACTTGCGAATTTTCTCGTACTTACACCGTTTAAACCATTTTTTCACACCTTATCTTCTTAAACCCATGAAAACTCTTTATTATTTTTCTTCATCTTTGGGATGACGAAATAAACGTCATTATTAACTTACAGCTCAAATAAAGAGGGCAAATTTTAGGGTGCAACAGGTGTCATACGTACATTTCTCACCGAACTCTTTCTCTTAACACTTGATACTTGACTGATTTGCACAAAATGAACACACTGGATCCTGATACTAAGACCCTTATTTATACTAATTCGACCCTAACGATCCTACACTAACGAAATGCCACGTTGCCCACATATGCAATTTTGGTGGGGCTCAAAAATTGCCAGAAATTGGATAATATAATTAAAATTAGATAATATAATTAAAAATATTAGATTAACTGAGTTAATGACGTGGCAGCGTGTTGACTATTCCATGTCACCATTAAAACATGCCACATATGCACTTTTGGTGGGGGTTAAAAAATTGTCAGAAATTTATAAGTATGAGGACTAAAAGACTGAGTTTTATAATAGGGGTTCAAAAATTCAAAATAATGTAAATATGGGGCCAAAAGTGCATTTCAAACTAAAAATTGTCACAGTATATATTAGTTTCCTAGTACATTAATAGATTTTATTTTAAGGAGAAAAAAATCTAGAAACATCTGCTTGGGTTGGCTCAAAATTCAAAAACGAAAGAAACCGTTGGAGAGAAGAGAGAAGTATTATTATCTGGGAGTGATAAAGGAGGAATAGGGAGAGCGAAATTTGAAAAAAGCAGAAGAGCGGGCGAGTGAAATGAGTTCGAAAGAAAGCTGCAGAAGCGAACTTCGCATCGCAATTCGACAACTGAGCGACCGTGGTCTCAATTCCGCTTCCAAATGGTATAGCCAAAACTTCCAAACCCTAATCCCTCTCCACACTTTCATTTCTCTATCTCTTAATTTCATCATCACACTTTCAATATCTCTTAATTTCAGGGCATCGGAACAATTGGTAGGGATCGAGCAAGATCCATCCAATTTCACCCCTTCCAATACCAGGTTTCAGCGTGGAAGCTCAAGTATTCGCCGCAAGTACAGAACTCATGAGGTCACCGCTACCCCCCCTGCCGGTGTTTCCTATGTTGTTACGCCTGTTATGGAGGAGGATGCCCTTGTTGACACTGATTTTTACCTTTTGGCTAAATCTTACTTCGATTGCCGTGAGTATAAGAGGGCTGCTCATGTTCTTCGTGATCAAATCGGACGCAAATCCCTCTTCTTAAGATGCTATGCTCTCTATCTGGTTTGTTTTCTTTTTGTGGGAATGTTTCTTGTGTTTGTTGGATTCCCTTTTTTTGGGTTATTTTGATATCTTGTCTGGATAACTGTTGAAGTTGGGGTGTTGCAAAGTTTACTTAATATATAGCAGTTTATGTTGTCTATAACCCCTTTATCTGATTTGAATTGGGTAAGAGTTATGATGAACAGGCACACCAACTGACATGTTATCTCTTCATGGTTACCTTGTGTTAAGTATAAGACGCGTGTCTCAAGTCTCAATAATGAATGTTTAGGGTTTCTACTTCAAAATGTGATTCAATTTGCTATGCTATTTTGGTGCTTTCAAATTAAGGAAGTACATGCCTCGAATAAATATTCCTGTCCATGCTAAGCTATCTTTTAATTTTGATAATTGTTGTTGGAAAGTAAGGTATGATTATATTAAACGTCACAACACAACCCAATATAAGTTAAAACCCGGGCTGTTGGCCTCAAAGCTGGGGTTTCTAATAAATGTATCCTATTAACATTTTGAGTAAACAGATGTCCGTTAAGTTGTGTATGTTATATGACAGTAATAGAGAATATGGGTATGTTTGGATGTAAGATTTTGGAGGGGAGGTGAGAGCTTACTTAAGAAAAAAATGAAGGACACTTCAGTATTTTTAAATAAATTAAGTGTGATTAAAGTATTATATGATCGTCTATCATGTTGTTCTTTCTACATTTTTAAAATATATGAAATAAATATCAAAATATATACTTAGTCCTCCAATACACAACTCCCAAACACACCCTAAGTGACTTTCGTATATAAAACTTAAAAAGTATGTAGAGGTATCAGTTTAACAAGCCTTTATGAATTACCTTTTTAAGAAGAATAAGAAAAGGTTTCATACCAGAAGCAAACAGAAAATTAAAAATGAGATTAAAAGTATATATGCATGTTAAAGCACGCGTCCTCTTTCTAGTTATTTTTTAGCTCTTTCTGCTTGCAGCAGAAATATTGCATTTTTATTACGCAACATATGATTCTAAACCCACTACCAAACTCAGTAATTTCTTGTTACTTCTCTATTATTCTTGTAATGTGCTTTCTGTTTCCTAGACTGACTTCAGGTAAGACATTTCAGTTGTCATCTAATTCTAAACTCATTTTGAAGAGAATTTTTGTTGCCACCTAGTCTTATCATGTTATAGAACTGTCATAATGTGTAGAATTTTCTTAATATACTTTATTGTATCTTAACAGAAACTGTTAGTCATATTATATCCTTCCATGTCACTTGTTACTTTTCCCTTGACCTAAATAAAGACAATGCATTGAGCTCTGTCCCATGCTAATAGCACAGACAACTAATCTGACGCAGTGCATTTTTCTTCTAAATTTATGTACATAACATCCGTTTGAAAAATAACTTGAATGTTTTTAGTTTTTGGAGTTTCACATGTTTATAACTTTTCTGTGCTTCCTACAGGCAGGAGAAAAGCGAAAAGAGGAAGAGATGATAGAACTTGAAGGACCTCTGGGTAAGAGTAATGCCGGGAATCCTGAATTAGTTTCTTTAGAGAAGGAGTTATCTGCACTTCGCAAGAATGGCACAATTGATCCCTTTTGTTTGTACTTATATGGTATTATACTGAAACAGAAAGGCAACGAAAATTTGGCACGGACAGTTCTTGTGGAATCTGTAAATAGCTACCCTTGGAACTGGAATGCCTGGACTGAGCTGCAATCCTTATGCAATTCAGTTGATACCTTGAATAGTCTTAATCTTAATAGTCATTGGATGAAGGAATTTTTTCTTGCCGGTGTATACCAAGAGTTAAGGATGCATAGTGAGTCTCTGTTAAAATATGAATACCTACTCGGAACTTTTGGTTTTAGTAATTACATCCAAGCCCAAATTGCTAAAGTCCAGTACAGTTTGAAAGAATTTGATCAAGTTGAAGCTATATTTGAAGAACTGCTGAGGAATGATCCTTACAGAGTGGAAGACATGGATATGTACTCCAATGTGTTATATTCTAAGGAATGCTTTTCTGCTTTGAGTTACCTTGCCCATAGAGTATTCCTGACTGATAAGTACAGACCCGAATCTTGTTGTATTATTGGGAATTATTACAGTTTAAAGGGGCAACATGAAAAAGCAGTTGTATATTTTAAGAGAGCCCTTAAACTGAACAAAAATTATCTCTCTGCTTGGACACTTATGGGTCATGAGTTTGTAGAGATGAAAAACACTCCTGCCGCTGTGGATGCCTATCGTCGAGCTGTTGATATAGACCCGTGTGATTATCGTGCTTGGTATGGACTAGGACAAGCTTATGAAATGATGGGTATGCCTTTTTATGCGCTTCATTACTTCAAAAAATCAGTTTTCTTGCAGCCAACAGATTCTCGGTTGTGGATTGCTATGGCTCAATGCTATGAAACTGACCAGCTCCGCATGCTTGATGACGCAATAAAGTGTTATAAAAGGGCATCGGAATGTAATGACAGAGAAGCAATTGCTTTGCACCAACTAGCAAAGCTGCATTCAGAGCTGGAACGCCCAGAAGAGGCAGCATATTACTATAAAAAGGATTTAGAGAGGATGGAAGATGAAGAGCGTGATGGACCTAACATGGTTGAGGCTTTGCTCTATCTTGCAAGTTATTATAAAACGCAGAAAAGATTTAAAGAGGCAGAGGTTTATTGTACTCGTCTTCTTGATTATACTGGCCCGGTGAGTCTATAATATTTATCTACACACAATTTATTTATTTATTAATAATAACTACACTCTCAATTTGAATCAATTTCGTACCAAATATTTAATGATCAAAATCATTCTTTCAGGAGAAGGAGACAGCAAAAAATTTACTCAGAGTAATGCGATCCTCACAATCTAGTTTCCCTTCATCGGATGTTGAGCACTTTCCTCCGTAATGTCTTTTGATTAAGTACTGGTGTTCTGTGCCACATTTTTCAATTTTGGTTTAGATTCATTCTCATACTTGGTGCTGCATCAGAATTCAGAACTAATGACAAACATGAAAATGATAAGAATCATTCTCATACTTTAATGCATGCTGCTATAGTAGACAAGTATCATAGCTCATTTAAGTCCAAAGTGGTGATCTGGTTTGCAAGAACATGAGTCTGGGTAAACATCTCAGGATCAAAACAGAATATAATTAATTGTTCCATGTTTTTTTATTTAAAAATAGTTGTAGAATAGGACAAAACAGTAGAAACTATTTTCAATGACAAACTATCTAAAAGGACTTTCCCTAACTCTCCTCCCCCCTCTCTAAAAACATTAAAAAAAAAATTGTTTTACATTCATTATGCATTTACATTTTATCATATATGTAATACAGAGAGTTGTACTAAATTTTATATTTTTGTGTTATCTATTCTCTCAAACGATATGCAAGGCATACTTGTGTTGTCACTCAAAAACTTGTTTTATGTGTTCTACATGTATAATGTCTTTGAATCAAGCATTTCTAATGTGTGAGCTTGAGTCATGAATGAATAAATAAATTCACTGTTTATTTTTCCATTTCAATATTTTTTTAAACAGTGTAAGGATTGAATTTGAGAGGGAATGTGAATTATTTGATCATGAATCATGATCTGTGAAATAACTTTAGTGATTTTACTATAAAAAATTGGTAGCTCATCAAAATAAATTTTAAATAGTTTAAGTATATTATAAACTTGTTTCAATCCCTTTAAACGTTAAATATTTTTATATTCAATCGAAAAATATAACTATTTACATAATAAATATGAATCCACTTTATAAGAAATTGTACAGATGTCATTCTCATATCGACCTGACCGGTAGTATGTCCATTCTGCATAATAAGAATAATTTAATAGTAAAACTTATTCAATATGGTTTTAATGAGTAAACCGGGTTGAAGGATTTTATGAGGAAAAACTCATTTTGGCAGTAAATTCTTTCTTTCAATTACGGTAGCATGTAGTCTGTCGTAGGCTTATTTTTTAGGCCTGAGTATGACCTTATCGAAGGCCTGGTTAGCCTACATAAAAGCCTATTTGTTTTAGACACATGTAAATTAGCAATTAAAATAATGTTTAAATAGACAAACTTATTTTAACTTACCTATTAGCATAAGTTCAAGGAGACTATTTGTTTAAGAAAACTTATGAAAAGCAATGTCTCCTGCGGTTTCTCTCATGTGTGCCTCTCCTGTGTTTATATTGACCCTTAGATTAATCAAATGGATGAGAAATAAAAAGGTAAAAAGTACTATATTAAATGAAGAAGTAGAATAAATTGAAAAAGAAAGTAAGAATTCTTGATCGTTTTTTCCCCAAATTTCTCTGTTTATCACCGCACAAAAATTCTCAGGGTTCATCATCTTCAACAAATTTCTCGTCACTTCTCCCCCTTAGGATATCCAAGCCACTCCTTCGACGGCACACACGAAGTCGGTCTGATGAAAAATTTACGACGATACAAAAAGGATCTGGTGAACGATTTACAACGATACTAAGATGGCGACACAAAGATGATGGCGATGAACGATTTACGGCGATACGAAGAAGACACGGAGATGATGGCGATGAACGATTTACGGCAATACGAAGAAGACACGGAGATGATAGCGACACAAAGACACTGAACCTCATGCCAAAAGATGGATTTACGGTGACACGAAGATAGGAATTACGGCAACATGGAGACGGCGATTTACTAATCCAAATGAATTTCCTGCATCATAATTTTATGCAAGTGTTGATTTTAATATGGGGATGAGCTGCATCGTTAGTTTATGTTTGTGTCCTGTATCATCAGTTTAATCCCAAATTGTTTTCCTGCATCATAAGGGATGATCTGCTATCAACTCAAAACACATGTTGTTTTGGATGAGACTCAAATTGACCAAAATTAGTGCAAATAATGAAGCTACTGGTGCAAATATAACTCAGAACACACAGAAGTTTCGACGAAAGAAAGACGTCTGCATTCAACGAAGGCGACCTTAAGTGTTACTACATATCATTCTACAACAAATTTAATTGATCATTGTTGTTCTAAAATTGTGTCATTAGTTATACTTCTGGTATATTATATGTAATAATGCCAAAATGATTTAATGAAATTTTGGTATTCTCATACTTTAATGGTTACTTTAATGGTTATTGATATGCTATGATTGGTACTGATATGGTCCTCAATTGAGTTTATTGGTTGTATTTATAGATTTCTTTTGCTTTTTGGAGTAATGGTACTGATATATAACATAAAGTAAAAATACAAACCAAAGTACTAATAGCAAAAACCAAAATATAAATCAAAATACTACAAACCAAAATAACATGAATTGTTTTACTTACATTATGATATATGTTTGTACTTCCATAGTTACATCATGTACTGAAGTGCAATCTAAATTAGCACAAAATACTACAAACCAAAATTACCACAAATATTTTTCTTTGTACTGATATGCTTGGCACTAATATAATACAAACCATATTTTCCTGTACTGATATGCTTGGCACTAATATAATACAAACCAAAATACTATAAACCAAAATAATACAAACCAAAATATAGTTAACATGTTGCAGCACTAATATGCTTGACACACTGATATAGTTAACTTGGCACTGGTATAGTTAACTTGATGCAACACTGTTATAATTAAAGCTATAGTGTCCAAAATATATACTTGCTTCATATCTTCATGAATTTGTCAATGCTGTGACATCCTCATCAAAGTTTCCCTACAATTGACAATAACATATGAAATTTTACATAAATAAAAAGTGACATCATCAATAACCCAATAAAAAATTTACCATCAATAAGAAGTAAAAATAATATAGTTGTTTAAATTTACCATCAATAATCTAGTAAAACTAGTCACACCAAAATGACTTAAACTGTCATTGCGGAAAGTAGATGCACTTGTATTAGAAACATCGGGTTGAACTTGTCTTTCTGAACCACATATGTCGCCATCTTTTTCTTTCATGGTAAGTTGGTCTTGTATCTTTTTCTTTCTTTTGGGAATTTGACGTTCTACCCAACCTTTAAGACGCTTTGCACCTTTTTTTCCTTCTCTTTTTTTGAAGCCTTTTGCTTGTGAAGAGCCATCGTTCCTACTTGAAATCTCTTTAAATTTAGAAAAAAAATCATCCACTTGAGAGATACTTGTTGGATTATTTTGAAACTCTAGTATGTGCTTGTTCAACTCATTAGCAACTTTGCACAGAAACTTGGACTTTTACAAGCTTCATTGGCAATCCTAATAAGGAGAGGGCATATCTCCCTGTAGCGTTCTACTGCAGATAGATGAACATCTTCTACCACATTTCTAACACTGACATTAGATAAACTTTCACTTCTCGCTAATTTTGTCCATCTTTTTAAGATATAATGTTCGGGTACTGATTTGATATTCATATGAATAAAAAATCTTAGACAATGACAATAAAGTATGCCAAAACTTTCAAACTTACGACAAGAGAAATAAATTGAATTCTTTTCCAAATCAAATGAAACTCGCCACTCTTCCACGCCACTCTCCATGACAATAACATACTCAACTAACGGTGCTTGTATATTAATGTTTTTCACAGAACATGCTTCAAACAACCCATACTCGTGTTGAAATTGATCAAAAATAGTGGGAGTATAAAGCTTAGACACTTGTTGTAAGATACTTGAATATGAGTTCTTTAGTCTCGAAATCTTTTGGCGCGCTTCATATTCACACTTCAATTCATTGTGTCGTTTTTCTTCTACAACATCCTCAAACCGTTTAAAAAATTTGATAATATCCAAGTTCACATTCATAAAATTTTTAATATCTGCATTCACACTTTCACTAAGTTGAGTGCTTCTCATTCCTAATGTAAAAACCTTTTTCATGTAACATGATGCCCATTTTTCCTTTATAGTGTACACTCTTTGCAACCAAGTGTTTTCCTTTACATCATACTTCACAATGAGAGTTCCCACTCTTCTTCAAATTTCTCTTCGCTTTCATATCCATACATGCACTTCTTGAAGTCAGTAAGAAAAAAAGACTCACCTTTCATTAAATTGCCTAAGTGCTTAATGCCATTTTGCATCAAATGCCAAGTACATAAGCCATGGTAAGCTTTAGGCATGACCTCACTTAGAGCTTTTGCCATTGTATGGTCTTGATCAGTAAAAACTGTTTGAGGCATTTTTTGCTTATGCGCCTCTAAAAATGTATCAAAGAGCCACTTGTATGACTCTATTGTTTCTTTATACAACAATGCATCCCCAAAAATTACCGCTTTTCAATGGTGGTTAAATCCTGAGAACACGGCAAGTGGCCTATGTGAAGTATTTGTGCAATATGTTGAATCAAGAGAAATTACATCACCAAAATACTCATAATCAGTCACCATACTTGCATCTGCCCAAAACACATTAGTGATTTGATCTTCAACATCCATTTGGTATGCATGATAAAAGGTTGGATTTTCTACCAACTTTCTTCGAAAGTATTGCAATAAATAACCAACTTCCCCGTGTATCATACCCGTTTCCCTTTTTTTCCGGAGATAATTCTTTTGATCAAGACGAGTAAATCCCAAATTAGTTCTACCTCCCACTTCCTTACTCATTAAATCAAATGATTTTCTTTGTTGTAGTCTAGCATCATCTGCTAGATCAATTTGTTGGCCTTGAAATTGAGATATTTTTCTTTGAGATGCCAACATATGAGTTGTTTCTGGTAGATGTAAAATATGGTTATGCTCCTCCACAAAATCAACAACCATAAATTTTCCATCCATATTCTTTATGCCTAACCTTGATTGACAATTTTTCCTAGTCTCCGGTCTCGGATTTATAGTCTTATAATCTCGTTTATCTGGTTTTCGCAAACCTTCTTTACAACAAACAAACTTGTAAGAAGTAATAATACCATTTTTGTTCTTGTGTGAATATTGTTTCCTCACTCCAAATCCAACTTTTCCACCATAATCAACCCAAAATTTCCAAGCATCTTCAATACTGTCAAAAACCATGTCAAGCTTTGGTTTTTAATCTTCTTGCATCTTGCATAAAAGTCCTGCATTTTATTTTATCGAATAAGCAATAAAAACAATCATTTTATAATTTGTTGAATAATCCTTATAGATAAGATATTTAAAAAACGTTTGCGGCATAATAGTATCAGTAGAATCCCGTTAAATCAACTCAATTGATAGTTGTGCAAGGACATCACGTGTAAGGTTGCGGATTTGAACCCGCGACAACTCACTTGTTCGACAAATGTCGATACTAATATCGTTATCACTACAATCAGTGTCACGATATCTACACTGGCGAAAATCGAGAAAGTGTTTACGCAAATGCACCCGATTTTTAAAACTCTAAATAACTTCAATATCTACACAAATATTTGTTGTCATTTGGCCTATTTAAGAGTTGAGAAATTTAAAAAAAAAAAATACTAACCTTGTTGATCCAGTATTAATGGTGGAGCAATTTCTTCATGAAAATGTTTGATGAAAAATGTTGTGTATGAGTAAAGTTATTTGGTGGTAGTTAAAACACAGATACAGTCTAAGCAAATTCCCGCGCAAACAAAATAAAAAAAAGGCTAATATGTATTCTCTCTCTTCTGTGTCATTTTTTAAATATTTTAAATCTTCATATTATATCAACCGTTGGATTATGGACTGGAGAGATGGCTGAATGAAACAAGGCAGGAGATGATCATTTTCCATGGTTTTAATGAGTAAACCGGGTTGAAGGATTTTATGAGAGGAAAAACTCATTTTGGCAATAAATTCTTTCTTTCAATTACGGTAATTAGGGATGGAAATAGGCTGGGCCGAGTTAGGCTTTGCCAAGCCTAAGTCTGACCTGTCAAAAAAATTAAAGCCTAAGTCTGGCCTGTAGTCTGTCGTAGGCTTATTTTTTAGGCCTAAGTATGGCCTTTTCGAAGGCCTGGTTAGCCTACATAAAAGCCTATTTGTTTTAGACACATGTAAATAAGCAATTAAAATAATGTTTAAATAGACAAACTTATTTTAACTTACCTATTAGCATAAGTTCTAGGAGACTATTTGTTTAAGAAAACTTATGAAAAGCAATGCTCATCTGGTGTTTTCATCTTATTTTCACAAGTTCTTCAAGACAACCAAGTTTTATTTGTGTATTTTAATTTAAAGTACAAAACATAACATTGTGATCATGAAAAAAGTGTTCATATTTATTTAAATAGGCTGCCCTGATAGGCTTAAAAGACTTTTTTTAGGGCCTGAGGCATAGCCTTTTTAACTAAATAGGCTTATAAAGAAGCCTAGGCCTATTCTATTTAAAAATAATGTGTGGCCTGGCCTTATCGGCCTGGCCTATTTCCACCCCTAATGGTGATATCAAGAATGCGATTCGAGACAATTCATTTTGCGTCAAACTTAAAATCTTCTTTATGGTGGAGAGACTTGAGGGATTTGTTGGGTTTTTGGAATGCTGCAAGTAATTGGTTTGGTAAAAGCTTTTCGTGTGAACTAGGGAACTGTGGTGATATTAACTTTTGGAGGGACTATTGGATTAGTACAGAGCCATTGTGTTTGCAATTTCCTATGTTGTTTCAGAGTTTACATCAACTAAGTTTAAGAATTAGTGAGGTTGGCTCAAGGGTGCAGAATTCCTGGTCTTGGATTGTCAGTGCAATGAATCGGTTTCGAGTTTCGTTGCAACAGAACGTGAAAATCCCAACACAATTCGGCAGCCTATTGTTCCTTTTGTGGCAGTGGCGAATCTGTTTGTTTGGTGGAACGATTCAAATGGTTTCTCAGTTAAATCTGCATATTCTAGATTGTATTTTTGCATTGAGCAAGATTTCCAGCCGTGTGAAGATTTGAAGATGGCTTTAAAGTTTGTTTAGAAATCCCTTACGCCTTATAATATTCAGGTGTTTGCGTGGAGGCTTCTCTTAAATAGATTTCAAACGAGGGACAAGCTTGTAAAGAGGGGAGTTTTATCAATTGTTCACATCCTTGTTTGCTCGTTATGTCTTGGCTCTGAAGAATCTCATTGTCATCTTTTTGTTGAGTATTTTGTAACCGCTTGGGTTTGACTATTATTTTTTATTGGAAAAGGGTGAATAATATTGATTTTCCTCTTTAACATTATTAATCATGTGTTATTATATAATACTGTAATAAGGGGGGAGAGCAAAGAGAAATTGTAGGATTCTCATTTGGTTAGCTGTGGTGAGAGCTGTTTGGTTAATTAGAAACAATACGTTATTTAATGGTGGGACGAAAGGGAGTTATGACATAGTTATAATGGCCATATCTTTAGCTATGGGTTGGCTTAGTGCTAGATCGAATGGTTAACTTGCTCATTCTAAAGCTGTTGAGATGTCAAATCCAGTAGAGTTTTTGAGGTAGTTATGACTTTACTCTTTCTTTTATATTCGGGTTGAGTATCTCTTATGCTCGCTTTTAATACAATCATTTTGCTTATTATAAGGATATTGTGTAATTTCAAATATTTATTGAATTACTGTGAGAAAATTAGTTTCATACGTTTTTCCTATTTACTGAATGACTTACAGTTATGTTTTCTGATTTGTATTTTGTTTTCTCGAAGAACTTGTTGGTAAGTTATCCGATTTGTATTTTGTTTTTTTTCTCTATCGGATAACTTTGTATAATGTTATCCAATGAATTCCATTTTATGTATCAGATTACTTAATTGTAAGTTATCCTGTGAATTCTATTTTGTGTACCAAATTACTTAATGGTAAGTTATCCAGAAGTCTATTTTTTTAAATAATTCTTTATGTCGCATCTATGAAAGCCCCTTTACAGATAAGTGATAAAAATTAATATGTGTAGATACCTCTGATGCAATCTCAACTACACAAAGATTCAATACATGAGAAGAGGTGATATAGTGGATTAAGGAGGTTAGAATAAGAAATATAGTAACTATTATCGTCATTCATTCTGATACCGAAACATGTAAGAGAAGGAAAAACAACAAAGTAATATTTGGTTGTGATAAAGGTAGAAAATACAATGAACTAGATAATGTAACACAAAGTGCCACTACAAAAGGATTTAAAATAATAAAAAATCAGAAAAAATAAAATATATTGGATCCAATGTTGTGAGGTACACCATATGGAGATGCATTCACACGTGCGCAGCCTTTCGATCATCTCATTAATGTGTTGTCAAAATCTCAGCATAGGGCGCATCATAGACTTTAGTCAAGTGAATCACACATAACATAAAAAGGTCAAACATATCAGAACCCTTAGATCTCACAGATCCAACGCTCAAAATTCAATTTGAGACCAACACCGCCTTTGCACTTTCCGGTCATCTTCTCCATCCAAGCTTCGTTGGAGAATCCACCAAAGGAATTCATAGGTGCTCTAACCACCACAGTTAGACTCGTCCGGTCATTTCTAAACCAACTATAACCTCAAAACAAATTTATAATTGAAGAACAAGGAGAATCGAAGGAAAAAAGTTTGAACTCAAAAAACCTCATATCATCGGTTCTTAACAAAAACTCAATGAAAATGAAAACCAACGATTGCAATAGCATCAGTGAACCAAGGGCTAGAGATTAGTATAAGATTTGAAGCCAAACAAAGCCTCTGACTACCTGTTAGGAGTAGCTACGATTTGCTCTGAAACTGGACTTGGTATTGATGATTCAATGGATGATTTGCTTCCCTTTTGATGTGGTTAACTTCACAATGTTACCAGGAAACTGTTTTGAATGTTGAATTTGGCTTGAGAGAGTGTGAATTCACGAAACTGATTTGAAAGAAATGAAGAAAAATTGAGAGTGAGAAAGAGGTTTCTTGGCTCTCTAAAGCTTGGTAAATGATGAGGACTGAGTGTCTTTTTATAGGAGAATTAAATAGGATCAAAAGGAAGGGTGAATGATGCAATTTTAGTGGAAATCGTGTGGCATCCGTGGATGAGAAAAGTGTGACTTCATGAGCATCAAAACACAATAAATCAATTGATTTATGAGTCGTTTTATACTTTGGACATGTGCTAAACTTGATTAGACACGAAAATAAAGCTTAATTTGGATTGCAACTTAATTTAAGTTGATTTCAAAATCTGATTATAAAGGAAACTTCAGTTACAAGTCACCAACTTCAAATCCATGGGGCATTCAAGGTAGGAAGCTTTATGATCTCATTCTTTTTGCATTTGAAATATCTTGCTACAAGGTTTACAATGTGCGAAGAAAGCTTCAATTTGGATTATTGAATCAAGAGTTATTGCTTCTCCAAGTGGAGAAAAAATATGCACCAAACACTTAAACCCTTTGGCCTTGAGGTCAGCTTTGCAAGAGAAAGTTAAAGTTGCACCATTTGGCCTTGAGGGCAGTTTTGCACACAAGATATGCCTTAAACCCTAGACATCCAACCATGACCTATAATGTTTTTCATTCTTTCATGATCTTTGTTAGGATATTGGTTTGGGCCTTAGTCCAAACCGAATAAATAGAAGTTTGCTTAATTAGTATTCCCCATATAAATAGGAGTGACTTAAAGGATTTAACCGATTCTTCCAATCTTCCCATTCTCAATTCAATTGCGTTAATTCTCTCAACCATTCCTTCCCCCAACACTTCTTCTTTTGCAATCATCTTTGAATGACACAAATGTGGCACCTCGACGAATCCGGTAGGTCGGACCAATTGATAGAACAGAGGAAAGGTAGAATAGAATGGATGTCTTGACATTTCACACTTTCTTTCACATTCAAAGGATCCAGATCATTATGTAAATTCTTAATGGCTTATTACTGCCTATAAATATGATGGATATAAGCTTTCTTATAAACTAAAAACAACTCCTATTTATATGGGGAATACTAACTAAGCCAATTCCTATTTATTTGGAGAATAAAAACTAACTAACTGAGCTACTCCTAATCATTTGGGGAATAAAAACTAACTAATTGAGCCAACTCCTATTTATTTGGTTTGGACTAAGGCCCAAACCAATATCCTAACAATCTTCCACTCATATTTTGCTCTTTAACTTCAAAGATGGATTAAATTAGACTCACTTAAGATTACTATGAAAAAATAATGGGCTCAAGATAATAACAATTGAGCAAGTAATGATCTTTTGAAGTTGACACACAATTTCTTGAACCTTCAAACGAGACCTATAATGTCTTTCCACTTTTGGTGACTTTCTTCACAAAACTTCCTCTTAACTTGTGAAGAGAAGTTGTTAATGATGTCAAGGAGAGTAATTTGCAAAAATAATCACTCAAAAATGTTGAAAATTGAGGGAGTTATGCCCTTTTGATCATTGAATCAAGAACTTGTCAAATTAGGTCAAACTTCTTGAGTCAACGTTGAATCTTTTGAACATTTCTTGCATGATAAATCATGAGGAGATACATAAGATCTTGAAATGATAATATCTTGAAGCACACTTGATTGTGGGGCTCG
Source organism: Vicia villosa (assembly GCF_029867415.1). Lineage (NCBI taxonomy): Eukaryota > Viridiplantae > Streptophyta > Magnoliopsida > Fabales > Fabaceae > Vicia > Vicia villosa. The sequence continues at coordinate 6,460,121 of NC_081186.1, forward strand.
TAACTTGATGAAACTTGTTGAAGAAGACATGGAAATAAACGCATGAATCTATGAAGTTTCTTGATGAATCAAGCCACATGATCTTGAGATGAACTTGACCAAATGAAGTGGATAGATGCTTAGAACATGAAATTTGATAATAAGGATATCTCTCTTGAATTTTAAGCCATTTAGATTCCATGGATTCCCTGTTACTTGAGGGTCGATCCTTAACTAAGGGTCGGTTTTGTTGAACTCCACTGCTAATAACACTGTAGAGAAGGATGCAGTTTCGAATTTAACTTTGGATGGATTTAATGTCAATGAGGACATAAAAGACTCGATCGAGGCAAAATGTCCCAAAATTGCGTCTGGTGCTGACATATTGGCCTTGGCTGCTAGGGATGTTGTTTCTGCATAATTTAGCAAACCTATGTGGGAAGTACTCATTGGTAGAAGAGATGGTACAATATCGAGCAGTAGCGAAGCCTTGGCAAATATCCCAGGATCTAGCTTTAATTTCACCCAACTCAAACAAAGCTTTGCAAGTAAAGGTCTTACCCTACTGTTTACGGTGATTTCCGGTAAACAACCGCTAGTCTTCCAAACTATAATAAATATGATTTGGTTACTTGCAGGATCGACTAGATTGATCCTAGGACACATAGTCAAGAAGATTGTTATCAATGTTTGTTCGAACCATATTCATTATTTGTCTTCTTCAATAAGCGTTGTTCGATTAAAGAACAAATAGTCTTGACAATCACTTTGTTATATATAAATGTGACTTCAATGGAAAGATAAGTAACATAAAATAGAAAATTAAAAAGACTATTGAAACGTAAAGAATCTTAAACTGCAGAAATGTAAAAGACTTTGAAAGTATATAGCATGAAAGTAATTCGAAAGTAAATGACATTAAAGTAAAGATGCAGAAACGTAAATGGCAAGAAGTAAACGAAATGCAGTAATTCTGAAAGATATTTAAAAGCAAAGGATAATACACATGTATTAAAATGGTGGTGTCATACGTACATTTTCTCAGCGAACTCTTTCTCTTAACGCTTGATACTTGAGTAAATATGTGAGTGATTTGTACAAAATGAACACACAGAATCCTAACATTAAGACTCCTATTTATACTAGTTTCGACCTTAACGGTCCTATACTAATCTGCTGCCACGTTTCTCATCAGAACTTCCAGCGAAGCCATCTGTTATTGAACGGTTACGAAACCGTCTTCGAATTTCAAATCTTCCCGCCTGAGTCCGTTTTCTCCGCGTGGAAGTGTATTAAGAACATTACGAAAACACGCTAAGTAGTAATACTTAAATACATATTCTATGAATTTTGTCTAAGTCCCGAAGACATATGCTTCCATTAATCTTTCAGCGTTCACTTATCTTCATCGAACTTAGAAGTCTTTATTTTTCGAAGCATGACCATCAGTAGCCATTCTTTTACTTTTTAAGGGATGGCCATCAGTAACCATCTTTCCTTCGATTCTCAACTCCTTCGAAGGACAAACAATATAAAACGAAATCTTCAGCTAACAAATTGCCCCCAATAAATGCCTGTTTCGAGAATCAACAGAAATAGGCGTTTCTTGTCATTATAAGATTTCGTTTTTATGATCCTTGAAAGTTCCAAGACTGCTGACTAGCGTCATAATCACTGATAACACTGTTTCCGAAACGTCTTGTCATTTTCAAAGATGTCTTCTCATAACTTACATTCCCACGTTTTAACCTTACTTCCTGATCATTACTCCTACATACTAGGAGTGAAGCTAACTCATTCGACCGCCGTTGGATTAAATCACCAGCCGCCACGTGTCTCTCGGGCTTTACCCAAAAGATTTAAAAAGGTTTCCGTTAAACCTTTAAATACTTGATCTTGTGTCTCTATACCGCCTTTCATTCATCTTCTTCACCAAAAAATTGAAACATCTTCACTCTTTTTAGAATCTTGTTCTTTTAATCAAAAATTTCTCCATGGCTTCATCTTCAAATGTTCTTCAACCCGCTTTGAAGCTCCAATCAACAACACGTTCTGGGGAACGAGAGTTCGTTCCAAACCCTAACACTGAAGAAATACGCGCTATTTATGCTTCCCAGGTAATCATTCCCTTTGAACTCTCTGGAAAAACTCTTGCCTTTATAGGTCCGTTACCGAGTGAAAGTATCCAATCTGTGAATAAATTTTTTCCTGCTTACTACAAGACTAGACCATTAGTTAGCAAAGTTAAGATAGATGAAGACGGTCGCTCTCCTTTAGGCAAATCTGCTAATGTTGAGGAAACTTCAACCGCAACCCCTTTAGCTCTAACCAAAATTAGGTTAAACTATATGACCAATTCTGTAAAAGTGTTTAGGTCAATCCCTTTAGCCAAAGATCCTGACTTGTACTATGCCTGGCTAGAAAGGGTAGAGAAACAAAAAGGATCCTTCTGGAAAACATTAGGAATATACGATTTGATTCAACTGTCAAGAACGGGTTTAGAATACAACCAACCCATGTTAGTAGCAGCGGTTCATTTTTGGGATGCTTCTCACAACACCTTCCATCTCCCATGTGGAATGGTTACCCCCACGCTTTTCGACGTGGCCGCTATTACAGGACTTCGACCAACTGGTGAAACCTTCGATCCCAATGAAATGGATAATGACACTATTGGTTTTAACGATTCGCAAGTCACTTATACGACATTCATCCAGAAGCATCATATTACCACTGAAGCGACAGTATCTGATGAAGAGCATATTGCTTTTCTAGCATTATGGCTTTCACGATGTGCCTTCTGTTCAAGGTCTATCCAAGTTGCGAAAAGGTACCTTTGCATGGCTAATCAATTGCATGCTGGGAAAAAGCTCAACCTCAGCCAACTACTTCTAGGGTCTCTTTATGAAAACCTTAGTGAAGCTGCAAACCTTACCAAGAATTTCAAATCTGGTAGTTTACTTTACGCTGGTCCTTTCTGGCTATTGCAACTGTGGCTTAATGCTACATTCGAAACTCATCTTCCCTTTCGAGGAGATGTCAATGAGGAGGATAGCACAATCAAAAATCGAACTATAGAGGGGACCAGGTTAGCTTACCTAACTCCAAAAGAGGAAATGGGAAAGCTTCATGAACATTTCCTGGCGTATTTGATGATGTTTGCTCGGCGTGACCAGTTCGATCCTTCTATGGCCCCATTTGTACACAGAACAATAGGTCCTGAATGGTTTACTCGAAAATTTCCACCAACATCTCAGGATCAACAAACTGAATCTATGGAAATTTGGGAAGCCTTTCTGACTCCAAGATTATTTTCCCACCGTCTTCGACCATCAAAGGGTCAATGTATCCTCATGTGTTACCAACCAAATTTGGTCTCGAGACAGTTTGGGCTAACTCAAATAACACCCAAGTGCTTATATGAGAAAAGGAACCATATGTGTTTCCACACTTTGTATTTGACTGAAGAAGAATGTGAACAAAAAATCGACAAATACGTTGACGTCACCAATCTTTCTCCTATTCCTTTTGAACCTTCTTTTTACTCTACACCAGATTTTCATCAATGGTGGACAGAGTATTATAGCTCTCAAATTTTTGATGCTGATAGCCTTGCTCAGGAACTAACTGCAGCTTTCAATGATGTGCAGGAGAACTTCCAAAAAGGTACTTCCACTCATATTAAAGAAATCCAAGCTTTTCAAAAATTCTTTGAAACTATCTATAGGCCTGATGATCTTAGTCGGACCGTTCGTGAGGCTGCAGTTACTTTGCGCGAAAATTTTTCCGCCAAACTAAATAAGTTGAAATTGCCCTCGTATGTTCGACCAGAACTACGTTATGAAGTGGCTTTCAAACTCAATCCTCCAAAATTCCCCCCACTACCAAGTGCTGATTTTGGTGTGGCTCTAAGTCCTCCTTTCCCAGACTGGTTCGTGTGTGGGAATGCTCTCAAAATTCTTCAAGAGAGTACCAAAAAACGCGCTGAACGAGTGGTTCCGACTAAGCATACCTTGGATACTTTCAAAGGACATCTTCATATAGATCTTAAACATGTTCGTGTCCTGACTCCAATACCTGAAGGTCTGGATTAAGACAATCTTTTCGACTGACTTATCTTTTCTTTATTGATATACTGATTTCAGTCTCAACTACAGCTGTTGCACGAAGGAGGAAGATTAAGGAAGCTTCTGCCCCAAAAGACTATGGGACATCTAAAAGCAATAAACCAAGTGGGAGTGACTCCCTCGTCACTGATAAGAAGCCCACGGTACATACTTATCTCATACTCTCAATCTTGTACAATCTGTGATTAGTACTCATCTTTCTCATTTTCCACTTGCCAGAGTTCGAAACCCCCAACGGGTTTGAAGCGTAAAGCTTCTTCGACCACTGGTTCGGATGGCGAAGATAAATCCCCTCCTCAAACTAGACAAGGACAGAAGAAAAAACACAAAGCTGTTACCCCTTCAAGAAAAGGGAAAAAGGCAAGTCCTTCCAAAGCTGTTTCTCCTGGTGATAAAGCGTCCTCTGAAGAGTCTCCTTTGAAAGCTGCTAGTAATGCTTTCGTTGTGGAAAGCCATAATTCAAGTCCAGACAATATTCCACCCAAGGTATTTTGGGTTTGTCCCACATATTATCTTGTGATTTTAACTAAATAATTGTACTGACATTTTACCTTGTTATTGCAGGATGATGCTGGCACTGTTACTTCCGGTTTTAAAGACCCTGGCCTCACCATTGATGTTGACAAACTTTATGGTAATTGTCAAACTTTAACTTTCGTTAACTAAACTCCTCAAAAGTTTATTTTTATGACTAACTTTGCTCTGTTTAACATAGGTACCTCTCAAAATCAAACTCGTGTTCTTTCGCCAGTCTTTGAAGACATTAGGCCAATTGCTACCATATTGCCTAATGAACCAGTCAAAGAAAGCCACTCTACTGACGAATCCCCACCTACTCACCAAAACAAAAATTTGGAAGAGGATCATCCATTCTCAGGCAGCGACAATGTGAACCAGCAATCACATGACAACGAAGATTCTGCGTCGGAGAAAGATGCTATGGAAGAGATTTCTCAACCTGAAAAACCAGTTTCTCAAGGAACTTCGACTCTTGATGCAAGAACCATTCCTGAGAGGACTTCGAAACCTACCCCTGCAAAGCTTACTCCTTCAGAGCTTGAACAACTTAAGCAAACTGATCCTCTTAGTTTCTTAAAGGCCATCATGGATGCGAATACTTCTTCGCCTTCGGAGCTTAATGTCTCACCAGCTGTAACTGCAGACTCTAATGACAAGGAAGATATTCCCAGTCTTCTTCGACAAATAAAAGAAAGATTCTTTGGGGTCAATCTTGTAGATGTTCTCAACCGGGACCCTATTAAGAGCCACAACTTAAATCAACTTCTAAAGAAAGTAGATTTGCTTCAAGTTTCCACAGAAGTTTCAGAGGTAATTGTTCTGCTGGGCTCTCTACTCGAGCAACTCCAAACTAACATCCTTCGAAGGCAAAATGTCGAAAAAGAGCTATCTGAGACAAAGGCCTCTCATGAGTCTTCATGGATTTCTGCTATGGACGCAACGAAACAAGGTGAGGCCCTCAGGCTCAAACATTCAGAAAATCAGAAGGCCATTGATGATTATGAGAAGACAATCGGCTCTTGGAAACAAGAAATCAAAGTACTCGAGGGCAAGATAAAGGAGGCTGAAAGTTGTCAAGCAGTCCTACAAAAGTCTAATCAACAAGACTTGCTCGAAGTGGTGCAGTCAGGAATGAAACATTTCGAGACTGCACAAAAGTTAGTGCCAGAAATCGAAAGGTTGAAGAAACACCGGGCACTAATTGAACTTCGCATGTCTTCATGGGAGACTCAATATTTGAAGATCAAAAAGGATCTCCCTGAGGATTTCAACTAGATGTTTTCGATCTTGTTACTTATTGCACCTTTATTTTGTAATCGAGACCACTGTAGACATATAATATTTGTACGCTTGACTCCCATTTATCTCTATCATATTTGCCAGTGTTGATTTAGCAAATCTTTCAATTTCTTGTCAAGATATATCTTTAGATTTCCTACAGTGCTTTTATTAAATGCAACATGTAGAACCTGAACATCCTTCGCAGCACTCTTGCCTCTAGACTTGACGTTTCCACTTCTTCTAGCCATAATCATTATTAAAAAGCAACGTCACTTTCTCCAAAACGTCGGTTTTAAGACGTGCGTGCATCAGTTTAATGATTACTTCTCAACTTCCAAGGGCGGGAAACGGCGGAAGCCATAACTTCTTTCTTTGGAAAACCAACCGCAGTCCAATCACTCATTAAAAATTGAAACCCACCCTTCAGTATTCCCCTTCTATATAAAGGGTCCAATATCACCTTTATTTCTTCATTCATGCGTTTTCTCTCCCAACCAAACACAGAAAAAAGAAAAACACACAACTTCTCTTTCAGAACAACTTTCTTGTCTTGTAATGGCTGAACCCCTCTTTTTTAACGACATCAAAGCCCTCATCAGAGGCGAGTTCAGACTCTCTGAGGATGAACTTGTTCGCCATTTCATCACCATCGAAACCCTGTTTGTTAACCAGGAACTAAACTTCTACTTTGAGGAAGTCCTGGAGGGTGCTATTTACCCCAACATGGTGGCAGAATTCTGGATGAATGCGTCTTTACGCATAGATCCTGAAGGTAGGACCACCATTGATTCTGTAATTCGACACGCTCGTCTCAGCATTACTCCCACCACTATTGCCAATCTGATAAAATGCAATAACTCTGGTGAAACTTTTGATGACAACAGTTTCAGCATGACTACCCATCTCATGCTGAGAACTCTTATGGACAATGATCGCTTCAGTGCCAAAGTCATCAGGATCTGGCACCAGATGCTCGTGGGGAACTTCCAACCTCGGCGGATTGACGAAAACAACATCATGGTTGAAGACTTGGAGTTCATCCTCTGTGGTCTTCGAGGGAGGAAAATTAACATCCCTTTGATGATCTTCAAGGGACTTGTTAAAGCTGTCTCTGCCGGTGTTGACCGTCGAGGGTGTGTGACTTGTCTTCCCTACGGGAGACTCCTTAGTTACATTTTTCTTAAGAAAGGCGTAGTGAGAAGGATGCGTGATTCTGGAGCCAGAGATATGTTCGAGGCTGAACCCTCTCCTGTGTTGTCTTTGGACAATTTAAACCAAAGGATTGACTAGCAAATTTTTACCTTAGGTTTAATCTTTTTATATATATATGCCTTCCTTTCTTTTTGTAACCTCAGATCCTATTCTTTGGATCTTTTTGTAATGAATGTACTTCTACGCTTGAAATGAAAAGAATATTTTGGTGTCTTCTTTGATTTTTCTTTCCATAATTCTTTCTGATTGTGAAGCCATTTTGATCAATGTGAAGTATATTTTTGACACATGCCTGACCATTTTGGCTTTTCGTAGTACCCTGAGTATCTACGTCTTTGCAATCTTTACTTCATGCATGCTAGGTTTATATCTCTTCAAATATTTCCCGTTTACTCTCAAGATCCTATGATCTTCTGCTAATTCTTCAATTTCGTAAGCATTGTTCGAGAATACTTTTAAGATTCGAAAGGGTCCTTCCCAATGTGGGGACCATTTACCAAGTGCCTGATTCTTTCGATCTATAGGTAAAATAACTTTCCAGACTAAGTCATTATTAACAAAAGTTTTACCTTTCACCTTTTTATTATAAGCTCTGGACACTCTTTCCTTTTGCCTTTTTATCATTTCCAGTGCTCGAAGTCTGTCTTCGTCCAAATCTACTAACTCATTCATCATTAACTCCCAGTATATGTTGGGAGGAATGTCTGCTTGTCTTTGTATCCTTACTGATTGCAAACATATCTCAATTGGAAGTACTGCGTCATGTCCAAACGTCAACTGAAAAGGAGTTGTATTCGTAGCTTCTTTTGGAGATGTTCGACAAGCCCAAAGTGCTTGATCTAAAGTCTTATGCCAATTCTTGGGTCTCTTTCCTACATGCTTCTTGATAAGGCCAATTATTATTTTGTTTGCTGCTTCAACCTGTCCATTTGCTTGGGCGTAATAAGGTGTAGAAGTAAATAACTTGAAACCTATTTCTCTGGCAAAATCTTGCATTTTTCGTCCAGTAAAGACTGATCCCTGATCAGTTGTTATACTTTCTGGGATTCCAAACCTATATATAATGTGTTTCTGAATAAACTCAATCACCGCCTCTTGATCCACATTTGCCAGTGGTATTGCTTCGACCCATTTTGTGAAATAGTCTATTCCTACCAAAATGTATCTTTGCCCTTTGGATGACTTGGGGTGAATTTCTCCAATCAAATCTAGTGCCCATCCCCTGAAAGGCCATGGTTTTACTATTGTACTTAGTTCGTTTGCTGGAGCGTGTTGGATACCTGCATGTTCTTGGCACTCTTGGCACCCTTTCGCGAACTCTATGCAATCCTTTAGCATCGAAGGCCAATACATCCCATAGCGAAACAAGAGCCATTTCATTTTGTGCCCTGCTTGATGTGCACCACATGCCCCACTATGTACGTTCGACAGAGCCAAGTATGCTTCTGCTTCTCCCAAGCATTTCAACAATACCCCTTCAGGAGTTTTCTTGAACAATTCGTTTCCCATCAGAAAATATGACAGGGCTCTATACTTGACTTTTCTGTCTGTATCCGTCGAAGGATTTTTCAGATAGTTAATAATTGGACTCCTCCAATCTGTGTCAGCCAATGAATCTATATTTAGTACCTCGAACTGTTCTTTATTGGCATAACCCAATTGTGAATCCTCCAGATCACTTGGCGAAAGTTTAGTAAACATTGCTCTTCCTCTTACTTCAATCAACTCTTCCAACTTTTCTTTTGATACTTTATATCCCGAAGCTAATTGAGCCAAGTCGTTTGCTTCCTGGTTATTCACCCTTGGTACATGTTTTAATTCCACGTATTCGAATTTCTTGAGCAACCTATTTGCGATGATAAAATACATGATCAAATTCTCTTTGATGCACTTGTACTCCTTTGTCAATTGTTTGATGACCAATTCGGAGTCTCCTTTAATTTCGACTCTGGTTGCCCCCAATTCTAACAAAGCCTCAAGTCCAGCAATTAAAGCCTCGTATTCAGCTTCATTATTGGAGCATAATGGACCTTCGATTTTATACTTGAGCTTTGTTGGAATTCCATCAGGAGAAATTATCAACATTCCAATACCAGTTCCCTCTCTATGCGTTGAACCATCGAAATATAACTTCCAAGGTTTCAAATCTACACAATGCTGATGATTCTCAACCACCGCATGGTCGACAATGAAGTCTGACACAATCTGACCTTTCATTGCCTTGAGAGGCTGAAATATTAATGAATATTCAGTAAGGGCTAAAGCCCATTTGCCAATTCGACTATGTAGTATTGGCTTAGATAACATATGTTTAATAACATCATAATGAGATGAAACGTAAACATCAACTGGCTTTATATAATACTTAAGTTTGAATTATGGAATTATGTGATTGAATTATGGAATTAGGGTGTCCTCCTCATTATGGAATTATGGAATTAGGGTTGTGGTTCACAGATATTATGGATTTCCTCCTCATTAAGCTTCAAAGTTATTCTTCATCCATATTCATCAAATTCAATGATTAAGGGTCTATTTCCCTATTTTTGTGATGATTTGAAGGATATCGCTCATTAGCGGAATTACAAGTCATTGACATTGGGGTTCATTCAAGAATTTGAAGAGATATAGTGTGTGTGACCATCCTGAAAGCTAATATGCTTTAACAAGAGTTTGATTTTTGGTCAAAGTCAACCTTAAGGGATTGACTTCCTTTTTGTTGACCAAAACCACTGTTAGACTTCCATGTAGTCTTCATCTTACTTCAATGCTACTGGGTTCAAGAGTGAGAATACTTGGAATTTGAATTCAAAACAAAATTGAAGGAAAAGATAAATTCAATTCTATTTGAAGAATGTGCCATCACAAAATCCATCATAAAACTTCAAGATACATTACAAAGAAAAGTCGGAATGGGAAATACATAAAAAACAAGAGCAAGCTATTCTAGATCTGCTACATCCATCATTGGCCATTTGCTTCATGTTTTCTCCATGACAAAGTTAGCTTTCTATAATACCAAGCTTTCAAATACACTTCATACAAACTTCAATACAAAAATAAACCATTACATATTACAAACCCATTCCAAATACCGAGTCCCAATACATATTCAATTGTCCATACTCCACAAATACAATAATCACATTACAGAAGAATTATATGTTCTACACTCAAGGTCAGTATACATCTCAAGACTATTTCCTCTTTATCCCATGTTTCTTGTTAACCCTCAGGTCATTCTACAAGCTTCCTTCATCTTCCGGTTCCTTCAAGTCACATAAAAACCTGTACATTCAAACCAAAACCTCATATCAGTGCACACATAAACCTACTAACAAACTTTCAAACCCATTCTATAACCCTGTAACATCAAATCATCATTATCATTACAATCCTGCAGCTGCCATATCCGTTTCCGAATAAAACAGAAGAAAAAACAGCAACCTCACTAACATCTAATCCTAACCAACTAAATCCAAGCCATCCTAACAGTTATTACTAGCTATACCATTCAATCCATGACAGTTCCAAATACAAGCAGCCACACATTCAGAACCTAATGACATTAGTCCAAAACCTTGACCAAATAAATTAACCTAACATCCATCAATCACTAATACAAAACAAATTCAGAACTAAACCATTCATCTACACAATCATCAAACCAGGGCAGCTTATCATACAGATTCATAACTAATTTTCATAACCATGCATACCATCCTAACTCATTACACATAACAGCCCCATTCTAATCAGCCCTAAAGATCGATACAGACATACAAACATCACAAGTTCAAACACCTCTCAAATCATACCATCAATTCAAAATCAGTTCAATACAAATTTTAACCATACAATCTGCCACATACATACACATTCACTTACACTGCACCTAACTTCAATCCAAAAACATAGCATTGTGTATCCACCAAATTCACATTCAGACCTTCATCCAAACATACCCAATCCTAACTATAGCTTAACTCAGGAAAAATAACTCAGTGCATATTCATAAATACCTACATCAATCCCATTCACCTCACTTCAGTTTCAGCCAATTTTCAAACCATAAAATACTTCTAAATTTCATCCATCCACATAAATCACATACAAGCAAAATCATATAAATGGAATTTCACTAACCATTCATTTCAGAAAGAAAATGCCGACTGCAACTTATAACAGTCAGCCCCATCTCTTAACTTCCGCCGAGCCTACGCAGCCGAACAAAATCAACATGACACGTCAAAACCGGTCCCTGTAGCATACACTCAAAAACCAGTTCAGTCCAAAACCCCTCACCAATATATCCAAACAGCACCATACCTGCCACAACAAATAACAAACATAAAAGCTTCATCGTCTAAAAGTCCACTCGACAATCAAGCGAGCTTTTAACCATCTGCCCTGCAAAAAGAGAGAGTGTCTCAGTTCAGAATTTTCTAAGTGACACAATGATGCACATACATAACCCTGCAAAGCAAAATAACCTTACCATATACAAGCTAATAACAAAAACTCAGCCCTTCAAAACTAATTCAGTTCTAACATCTAACTGCATCCATAACATTTCTAACCAACCTTTAATTCCTTACTGTTTGTTAACCATAACAGAACCCCCAACTGTAACTAACTCCAACAGATTTTCATAACAACTTTCCACTTCATAACTAATCAGTTACTAACTATAACCACCAACAGTTTCTAACATAACAGAAAAAACAATCTCATGACTAACCTATAACCAACATCACATTTCCCAACTATCATATAACAAACTTCAACTAACTAAACTGAATCAAAACCTCTATAACTAACTATAACCGATTCAATCTCTGCCCTCCATTTTCCAAAACAGTTTCATCAATCTAACAGCCCTCAATTCTCTCTTCTAACTAACTTCTCCCTCATCAACAACCTATATATACTCCACCCTCTCCAATTCACTCTCTCGAAATCACTCATCTCCACCACTCTACGCCATCTCTCCCACCTTCTTCACCATCTTCTTCACCACCACTCTCCTCCATCTTCATCTTCATCAATCTCACGCCATTTTTCTCTCATCCTCTTCCACCAACCTTCATCTTCCTAACATAACCTCTCTCTCTTCTTCAATCATCGCTCACCTCTCAAACTCTCATCACCTTCATCCATCAAATTCACTCTGCAACTCCCTCAATTCTCTCCTTCCCTCTACTATACGCTCACGTTCAGAGGCCACCGGAGCTTCTCATCGGAGCTCCGATCGGTCGAGCTTAGCCTCATGTAACTCTCAACACTCCATTCTCATCTCACCACAACAACAACACAAGGCGACAGAAAATCAAAAAAATCAGCAATAAGAGAAGAAGTGTGAATCGATTGGAGGAAGCGAAAGATTAACGCGTATGCTCACCTTAACTTCTCGATACCGGCCTCTTTGAATTGCTGTCGGAGCGTTTCGATCAAAAAAGGCTTTGAACTCCATCTACATTGGTTCTTTCTTCCTGTTTGATTTCGTGAGAAGATGCTTGCGTCAAAATTGGAACGCAATTCGATTGAATCTGAGAGACAAGAGAGCATGATCGAAGAGATGAGATCGGTGCGTTTCGTCTCTGTTCACGGCGATGCTTCAAAGGTTGATCGGTGAAGAGGATCTCCACCGCGCCGCTGAGTTCGCGAGTGAGGAAGAAGAGAGTTCGTGAAACTTCAAAGGTCACATGTCTCTTGACCTAATTCCCTTTTTATTTTTCATTTTATTTTTTTTATTTTTATTTAATTAATTGTTTTTACTATTGTTGATAGCAAAATGATAATAATAACTAAAATCTGAATAACAAATGGATCAATACAAGAAAGCCTTGGGCCACAAATTGCTTACACGCACCCCCGTTTGGCCCATGGTGTACACGTTTTTGGCATTAATAATCATACAAAATAATTCTGTTTGGGCCAATACCTGGGCCTGTGTCCAATTTGCTGACTCACACCCATAATCTCAATATCCACACCCCTGATTCACATAGTTTTAATTAGAATTAGGCCTCTTTCTCCCCTAGTTTTTTCCCATTATTCTTAGGTTCTAAAACAATAGTAATCACCATTTTGTTAGAATTTTCGAGTAATTGTTGACACATAAAATCAATAAACTTGTTAGATTTTTAGGCCACTTTTTGGATTAACTTTAGTCTTAGAATTTCCTCATAAAAAACTCATAAAAATAGTAGTTTTTTGTTGTTATTTTTTGCACTTAATTTTGATTTGTTTCTTATGTGCTTTTGTGCTAAAGTTTGTATGATTTTGTTGTGTGATTCTGTTACCTGTTCTTCGCCACATTTTAGGTCTACCTTGTTAATACCATTAGTATGTTAACATTAGACTTAGATCAACAACATAGATTTAGAAATTAGGAATAGTTCCCTCTTTTCATTCTTTTTCTTTTACAACCATAAAACATCTAAAAATACTTGAATAAATCCCTCTAAAAAATACAAAGAAAATACTTAAAACATTAATAAAAAAGTGAAAATCATTAAAAAGGGAATGGAAGCTTGAATCTCCCTTGCTTTAGGGAATCATTCGAGTGCTTGGATCTCCCTTGCTTTAGGGTTCCATTCGGGCGTAAGTTCCCAAATTCTAAAAGACACAAACCAAAGAGTAACTCGAGTTTCTCTTGCTTTAGGGATTTCCTCGAAACACTCAAACTCTCTCTCTTTCTCTCCTTTCTTAAGGGCATTGTTATCTCCGCTTATTGCATCCTAGGTCGATCCCTTATGCAAGAGCGCGAGCGTTAACTCCGCCCAACTAAAAAACACAAAAACAAACAAAACTATGGAGCCGAACTACGACGCTCTGATTCCTGAAAAGGATACGTATGCATCAAGTCGCGCGGCTTGAACGAGCACATTTGTAAATAATCCTTCTTTTCCCCGTATTTCTTTTGCATGCATTCGCATATAGACATAGACATAGTACACACCCTTTAGATAGAAACAAACATAGGTGGATACCATCGAGTACGATGGGCGCGAGGGGTGCTAATACCTTCCCCTTGCGTAACCGACTCCCGTACCTTGATTCTCTGGTCGCAAGACCTTGTTCCTTCCTTTGTTAGGTTTCCTGGTATTCCTTTCCCTTATGGGATAAATATATTGGTGGCGACTCTGTTCATTTTTCGCGAGCGTGCGACAGCTGGCGACTCTGCTGGGGACTACCTAAGCAACTCGATCCTAGCCTTTGTTTGTTGTTTGTTTATTGGGTGTTTCTTTGTTCTGTTTATATGTTTACACCTTGTATATATGTTTGCATGCTTATTCTTTGCCTGCATATCATGTTTATTTCTGTTTGCACATCATGCATATGGATTATATTTTGTGTTCCCTGGGGTCTTCTGTTCTGTTTTGCAGGTGGGGGGTTTGTATGAGGTAAAAGGCCCACTACCCAGGCCAGTGACACATAGGATTAGTGTGGATGCTCATGTTGACTCCCGTGGCCCTTGCTACGATCGAGTTCAACATGGGGTACCACAACTGGGCGAGGTTCTTTCATGGAACACTGTGTCTGGCACGCTTGTTGCCTCAAACACTTTGTACCCCATGGGAACTGTAGACCCTAGTGACCATTAGGGACCACTTGTCCGTGTCTAGACTACATACCCGTGAGATTGGGGTGGGACAGGAAACCTTGACTCCTACATACCTTTGGCTCTTCATATTTGAGGTCGGACCTTTATTTGGTCTATTCTCATGGTGCTTGATATTCTGGTATTCCAAAAAGGCGTCGAACCTTTGATCCTGTGACATTTGACCTACAAAGGCTTTACATCAGTCATTCGGAGGATTGTACAGATTGTTACTCAGATTATATGGACCTTGATCCCATGCCTTTGAATTGCATAACATCATTCCTTCATCCACTTCATTCGTGGGGGATCCTAAAGTCTATTTCCAAAAAAAAAAAGAGAAAAAGAAAAAAGGAAATAGAAAATCAGAAAAAAGAAAAGAAAAGATATTCTATACAAAAAAAAAGGGGGCTTTGATTCCAAAAGAGAACAAAAAAGGTGTGACAAGACTTTAGGATCTCTCATAAAGGAAACATGCATTCATACTATCATGCATTTCATGGCTCTTTTAGAGATTTATGGGACCTCTTCTACTCAGATTTCAAGATCAACAACGGATTTGACTTCTCACTGCCACAAGCTCCGAGATCAACTATGGAACAACTCCGTGAGGTTTTTGACTGAGATGAGAATAAAATGGGGGTTGACATGAATCAGTGTATGGAGGTTATTCAAGCCTTTTCTCTTAGACAAGAAGAATTAAGACAAGTTCCTTAAATGCCAAATTCATTGTTGACATTCCTATTCTTGGTAAAGAGAGTTCACATCATGGAAGTCTTCAAGTTCCCGATTATTGAAGTCGAAAAAAGGATTCCACCTCCTGAAGAAAAAGTTGAAAGTCATAAAAGGTCGTGACTCCATCGACTTATACTTTGTTGGTTTGAGCCTAGTGCGTGATATCAAGAATTCCAAGGGTCATTTACTCTCACTCCGAATGGTTTGGATATTGAAGCTAAAAAGGTAATCATCTCCTGTACATGTGTGGAAGTTGCTTGGGGCTCCCGATCGAGGGATAAGCAAGACCTGGTCTATCTTGAGCATTGCGCCATTTGCTTTGTTCGAATCCCTTAAAGCATTACCAATTCTGGAGTGACTTCGTCAGATTCTTTTTCCAAGAGGTAATCAAGAATATCCTGTAGAAGCATCTCTCATTCTCAAGGTTCTTGTGCCCAGTTGTATCCGTGGAGGTTGGTGTTTCAGTTGGTGCTTTGGTCTTTCCTTACAACAGATAGCTTCCCTAAGTTTGATGACCACGCAAGGTTCCTCCGTGTTTGATGGTGAATATCTCTCCAACATCTATGCTTGGGGCTCCCGCACGAGGGATAAGCAAGACGTACTCTTATCTTGAGCATTGCATCACTCGCATTGCTCGAATCCCTAAAGCAAGGCAAAAGTTTACGACTCATGGGTGACTTCGTTGGAGTTCTCTTTTGAAGTAATCTGAAGTGTTTGGAAAGAATTGCAAAAAGTATTCAAGATCAATAAGTCCAGACGGAGTCAAGTCTCCTCAACAATGGCATTCATTTAGTTTCGTTATTGCATTCTCATTTGTAACATTTCATTGATTGTTTAAGCATTGCTAGCATGTAAAAACTTGTTAATTTCTGAATGAAAACAAAATACATTGTTTATGTTTGTCTTGAAAAACCCATTCGTTTTCACTCATAAAATGTTTTTGGCATTACGATACCAACTTTATTAATTGCTTGCTGAGGCAAAAAGCTGAGGGAGAATGATGAAAAATGCAAAATCTCTGATCATGTGTTTTTGAATAAAAAACCCTACTGAGGATGTACAGGCGTTGTTTCAAATCCCCAAACACCGGAGATATAAGGGAGATAGACCCTCGTTAACCCCTTTGAGCCTTGAAGTAGGAGTTTCTTTTCTAATCATAAAAACCCTCATTTTGACCTTGGGGAAGGGTAGTGTTCATTTAACTTGATCGAGCTTTCAAAACTCACCAAAAGGGTGTGCATCTAAGGATACAACAATGGTTATCCTTCAAAAGGTTGAGGAATGTCAAGACCGCAATGATTATCCTTATTCCATCAAGAGATCAAGAGATGACGATGCCACAATGGTAATCCTTCATCAAATCAAAGGAGTGAGGCGGTCGCAATCACCTCCAACGAATCAAAGATAATGCGAGGTCACACGACTTGTAAAAAAAAAAAGAAAAAAAAAAGAGAGGGCAAAAAAAGAAATGGCAAAATAAAAGATGAAAAGAAAATGGCAAAAGAAAAAAGATGGTGAAATTGCCAAGCAAGAACAAAGTCGTGTGACAATGAATCAGAAGAATAAAAGGTGAGCGACCGCCATGTCCAAAGAACCTTATTGATCCCTCAACCATTCCAAATTCCTTGTGAGGGATGAACACTCGTGTCGAGTTAATTGAACATAGGACTGGAGAACATCACGAAGGGGGTGGGTACAAATAATTTTGAGCCTAAATATCCTTTGTTTCTTTAAACCGTGAACCCGGCCAAGTTACAACCCTTAAAAGTCCTAATTGAAGTAGGGTTTATTTTGAAAGCGCACTCCGATGAGATAGCATTTAACTGACTCCCAATGAAGCGAGACTCATATCCATGTTGGTATCGTACGTTTGCTTTATCTTCCATATGCAAAAATCGAGGTTGTGTCAACTAGTGATCCATTCACAAGAGGTCGCAACCTCATTTCACAAAAAAGGTTTTACAACTTCAAGACTAACATAGGCTTTGCATTAGAATCATCATTCTTAGAATTAACATTCTTTTGCATACAAAATATGTGCTTAACATCAAGGAAATTACCATGACGAGAATCAGTGAGCGACTTGATCATGTCAAGGCTAAAGAGACTCGAGAACTCCGAGGAGTAAAAGCTAATCATTTCAAATGTCGACCATCAAGGGGCAAGTTCTCTAGAAAATTCGTTGGGCATGAACAGTTAATGCTTCCTTTGATTACCCTGAGGGGAAGAGTTTGAAGACTCCGTTGAGCGTGGTAAAGTTTGTTTCCATGTTTGCTTGACTTCAAAACAAAGAAAGCCTGAGGATTCTAGCAAGATGTACCTAATCAGGGGCAATTGAATCGAGGTTTGACCTCTCAAATTCAGCATATTTGGGGCAATCATGTCGATAAATCTCTTCAAGCTTTGATCAATCTGGGGCAATCATGTCAAGGAATCTCTCTCAAATTCAACCAATCTGGGGCAGTTACGTCGAGATTTGACAAATCTCTCCAAGGATCCACTGGGGCAATTTCCTTCATGGGTCATGAAACTTGGGACACGATCTTCTGAGTTCTATTGTCCTCTCCCTAATCATAGGAGTTTATTTCTCCTGGAACCTTGGTCTCTCCCCAAGCATGGAGTTTATTTCTCCCGAGAGTTTGTTCCATTCCTCAAGCATAGGAGTTTATTTCTCCTAGGATTTGTCCTACTTCCCTAACCAAGGCTCGTTACCTGGATTTCTCATCCCCAACATGGTGAACTGAGGGAATCTCCTCAAGCTAAAAATCCTCCAAGCAGTGGCACATGGGGAGAGGTCAGAAATCATTCTTCAAGTCAAAGAAAAGTGCATCTTACAAATCAAAGTCCAATATCTATTGGCACCTCCACATGGTCCTTAACACTAAGGGGATTCCCCCTTGTGTTTACCTCACTAATGCCTTTATTTGGCATCCTGCATATAGTGTTCACTGCATATAACATTGCATTCTCAAAAGCGTAGCATATCCGTCAAGGCGGAACATTACGCCATAGAAAAAGTCAAACATGCATACAAAGCATAAGCCAGATAATACAAATCATCCCTCAATCAAGACGATGATCCATCCCCACATAAAAATGTCCTTACAAACTCCAATTGATATCTGCTACTCCATTACAAATCTCCTCCATCCACGGTGCCGATACCTGGTTTTCTCAATCCCCAAAAAGAAATCTTATCTTCTATCTCCAATTTGGGTCGGATACAATACCTTTCTTCGTCAGAATTGTTGCCTCCGAGGTTATTTCCCGTATGCTGCGCGAAGATTAGAGTGCGTATGAGGGTGGGTATTCAACCCATCTCATTTTTCAATCGTTCGAATAAACCATACTTGGTGTGTGGCAATTCGAACGATTGCCACTCTTGAAGAGTTACACCCCGCCTTTGGCCTGAGGGATCAATGTAACTCTTATGCTTCGTCAGCATCAATATCCCCGTAATCCCCCGTGGTTACTGTCACCTTATTGCCGAGCCTAGTCGTCCCTAGTCTCCGTGATCCCTTCCCTCGTACGGGAAATTTTTTTTTAGATCCAACCCCTGTGTTGTGCATCCCTCGCCTCTCGTCCAGGCACACCATTTTCAAATCCAATTCCCAATCCCCAGTGGGTCCAATAGCCCAAAATCTTAAATCTTAATTTCCTTTCGATACTCGTCTGTATTGATTCAAACACTCGTCTGTGTTATTCTTTTGGTACTCGTCTGTATCTTCTTTCGATACTCGTCTGTATTGATTCAAACACTCGTCCGTGTTATTCTTTTGATACTCGTCTGTATTTTCTTTCGATACTCGTCTGTATTGATTCAAACACTCGTCCGTGTTATTCTTTTGATACTCGTCTGTATTTTCTTTCGATACTCGTCTGTATCTCCTTTGATGCTCGTATGTGTCATTCTTTCGATACTCGTCTGTATCTCCTTTTGATGCTCGTATGTGTCATTCTTTCGATACTCGTCTGTATCTCCTTTTGATGCTCGTATGTGTCATTTTTTCGATACTCGTCTGTATCTTCTTTTGATGCTCGTCTGTGTCATTCTTTCGATACTCGTCTGTATCTCCTTTTGATGCTCGTATGTGTCATTCTTTCGATACTCGTCTGTATCTCCTTTTGATGCTCGTATGTGTCATTTTTTCGATACTCGTCTGTATCTTCTTTTGATGCTCGTCTGTGTCATTCTTTCGATACTCGTCTGTATCTTCTTTTGATGCTCGTCTGTGTCATTCTTTCGATACTCGTCTGTATCTCCTTTTGATGCTCGTATGTGTCATTATTTCGATACTCGTCTGTATCTCCTTTTGATGCTCGTATGTGTCATTCTTTCGATACTCGTCTGTATCTCCTTTTGATGCTCGTATGTGTCATTCTTTCGATACTCGTCTGTATCTCCTTTTGATGCTCGTATGTGTCATTCTTTCGATACTCGTCTGTATCTCCTTTTGATGCTCGTATGTGTCATTCTATCGATATTCGTCTGTATCTCCTTTTGATGCTCGTATGTGTCATTCTTTCGATACTCGTCTGTATCTCCTTTTGATGCTCGTATGTGTCATTCCTTTGGTACTCGTCTGTATTTTCTTTTTGATGCTCGTATGTGTCATTCTTTCGATACTCGTCTGTATTTCCCTTTGGATGCTCGTATGTGTCATTCTGTCGATACTCGTCTGTATCTCCTTTAAAACACTTGTCTATCTTACATTCCCACCAGACATACTTCTGCTCCGACCACTTCCATGTAGTAAACATTTCCTTTGAGAACCTTGTATTGGCACCTTGGGCTACGTTACAAGCTATCTCCATTCGTCCAATTACTCACTGTAAATTCTTCCATCAGAAAAACAAAAATTCTCTTTCCCCAGCAGATATCAAAACAAAAATAAGGATAACACTTACACCATCTTCTCTTCAGGACAAATTTCTGGTCTTGATATTTAATCTTCTTCTACCTCGAATGTTCGAAAGGCTAACGCCAATCTCACCTTCAGGTTTAAGACGATTAAATAGGGGCAGCTGTCATACCCCAAATTTGTCCTATCCTTTCAATTTTATCTGGCTTAGGCTTATGCATTTCATAGTCTCATGTACATCTCTCCATTAGGTCATTTAACACCTTCATGCATCACTAACCAATAATTTGGGACATGGGATCAGAGGTCTCCTAGTGAATTATGGTTTCATTGGTTTGAGGCTCCTACTTCAGATAGACTTGTTTCAACAGGTTCTTATGTGATTGAATTATGGAATTAGGGTTGTGGTTCACAGATATTATGGATTTCCTCCTCATTAAGCTTCAAAGTTATTCTTCATCCATATTCATCAAATTCAATGATTAAGGGCCTATTTCCCTATTTTTGTGATGATTTGAAGGATATCGCTCATTAGCGGAATTACAAGTCATTGACATTGGGGTTCATTCAAGAATTTGAAGAGATATAGTGTGTGTGACCATCCTGAAAGCTAATATGCTTTAACAAGAGTTTGATTTTTGGTCAAAGTCAACCTTAAGGGATTGACTTCCTTTTTGTTGACTAAAACCACTGTTAGACTTCCATGTAGTCTTCATCTTACTTCAATGCTACTGGGTTCAAGAGTGAGAATACTTGGAATTTGAATTCAAAACAAAATTGAAGGAAAAGATAAATTCAATTCTATTTGAAGAATGTGCCATCACAAAATCCATCATAAAACTTCAAGATACATTACAAAGAAAAGTCGGAATGGGAAATACATAAAAAACAAGAGCAAGCTGTTCTAGATCTGCTACATCCATCATTGGCCATTTGCTTCATGTTTTCTCCATGACAAAGTTAGCTTTCTATAATACCAAGCTTTCAAATACACTTCATACAAACTTCAATACAAAAATAAACCATTACATATTACAAACCCATTCCAAATACCGAGTCCCAATACATATTCAATTGTCCATACTCCACAAATACAATAATCACATTACAGAAGAATTATATGTTCTACACTCAAGGTCAGTATACATATCAAGACTATTTCCTCTTTATCCCATGTTTCTTGTTAACCCTCAGGTCATTCTACAAGCTTCCTTCATCTTCCGGTTCCTTCAAGTCACATAAAAACCTGTACATTCAAACCAAAACCTCATATCAGTGCACACATAAACCTACTAACAAACTTTCAAACCCATTCTATAACCCTGTAACATCAAATCATCATTATCATTACAATCCTGCAGCTGCCATATCCGTTTCCGAATAAAACAGAAGAAAAAACAGCAACCTCACTAACATCTAATCCTAACCAACTAAATCCAAGCCATCCTAACAGTTATTACTAGCTATACCATTCAATCCATGACAGTTCCAAATACAAGCAGCCACACATTCAGAACCTAATGACATTAGTCCAAAACCTTGACCAAATAAATTAACCTAACATCCATCAATCACTAATACAAAACAAATTCAGAACTAAACCATTCATCTACACAATCATCAAACCAGGGCAGCTTATCATACAGATTCATAACTAATTTTCATAACCATGCATACCATCCTAACTCATTACACATAACAGCCCCATTCTAATCAGCCCTAAAGATCGATACAGACATACAAACATCACAAGTTCAAACACCTCTCAAATCATACCATCAATTCAAAATCAGTTCAATACAAATTTTAACCATACAATCTGCCACATACATACACATTCACTTACACTGCACCTAACTTCAATCCAAAAACATAGCATTGTGTATCCACCAAATTCACATTCAGACCTTCATCCAAACATACCCAATCCTAACTATAGCTTAACTCAGGAAAAATAACTCAGTGCATATTCATAAATACCTACATCAATCCCATTCACCTCACTTCAGTTTCAGCCAATTTTCAAACCATAAAATACTTCTAAATTTCATCCATCCACATAAATCACATACAAGCAAAATCATATAAATGGAATTTCACTAACCATTCATTTCAGAAAGAAAATGCCGGCTGCAACTTATAACAGTCAGCCCCATCTCTTAACTTCCGCCGAGCCTACGCAGCCGAACAAAATCAACATGACACGTCAAAACCGGTCCCTGTAGCATACACTCAAAAACCAGTTCAGTCCAAAACCCCTCACCAATATATCCAAACAGCACCATACCTGCCACAACAAATAACAAACATAAAAGCTTCATCGTCTAAAAGTCCACTCGACAATCAAGCGAGCTTTTAACCATCTGCCCTGCAAAAAGAGAGAGTGTCTCAGTTCAGAATTTTCTAAGTGACACAATGATGCACATACATAACCCTGCAAAGCAAAATAACCTTACCATATACAAGCTAATAACAAAAACTCAGCCCTTCAAAACTAATTCAGTTCTAACATCTAACTGCATCCATAACATTTCTAACCAACCTTTAATTCCTTACTGTTTGTTAACCATAACAGAACCCCCAACTGTAACTAACTCCAACAGATTTTCATAACAACTTTCCACTTCATAACTAATCAGTTACTAACTATAACCACCAACAGTTTCTAACATAACAGAAAAAACAATCTCATGACTAACCTATAACCAACATCACATTTCCCAACTATCATATAACAAACTTCAACTAACTAAACTGAATCAAAACCTCTATAACTAACTATAACCGATTCAATCTCTGCCCTCCATTTTCCAAAACCGTTTCATCAATCTAACAGCCCTCAATTCTCTCTTCTAACTAACTTCTCCCTCATCAACAACCTATATATACTCCACCCTCTCCAATTCACTCTCTCGAAATCACTCATCTCCACCACTCTACGCCATCTCTCCCACCTTCTTCACCATCTTCTTCACCACCACTCTCCTCCATCTTCATCTTCATCAATCTCACGCCATTTTTCTCTCATCCTCTTCCACCAACCTTCATCTTCCTAACATAACCTCTCTCTCTTCTTCAATCATCGCTCACCTCTCAAACTCTCATCACCTTCATCCATCAAATTCACTCTGCAACTCCCTCAATTCTCTCCTTCCCTCTACTATACGCTCACGTTCAGAGGCCACCGGAGCTTCTCATCGGAGCTCCGATCGGTCGAGCTTAGCCTCATGTAACTCTCAACACTCCATTCTCATCTCACCACAACAACAACACAAGGCGACAGAAAATCAAAAAAATCAGCAATAAGAGAAGAAGTGTGAATCGATTGGAGGAAGCGAAAGATTAACGCGTATGCTCACCTTAACTTCTCGATACCGGCCTCTTTGAATTGCTGTCGGAGCGTTTCGATCAAAAAAGGCTTTGAACTCCATCTACATTGGTTCTTTCTTCCTGTTTGATTTCGTGAGAAGATGCTTGCGTCAAAATTGGAACGCAATTCGATTGAATCTGAGAGACAAGAGAGCATGATCGAAGAGATGAGATCGGTGCGTTTCGTCTCTGTTCACGGCGATGCTTCAAAGGTTGATCGGTGAAGAGGATCTCCACCGCGCCGCTGAGTTCGCGAGTGAGGAAGAAGAGAGTTCGTGAAACTTCAAAGGTCACATGTCTCTTGACCTAATTCCCTTTTTATTTTTCATTTTATTTTTTTTATTTTTATTTAATTAATTGTTTTTACTATTGTTGATAGCAAAATGATAATAATAACTAAAATCTGAATAACAAATGGATCAATACAAGAAAGCCTTGGGCCACAAATTGCTTACACGCACCCCCGTTTGGCCCATGGTGTACACGTTTTTGGCATTAATAATCATACAAAATAATTCTGTTTGGGCCAATACCTGGGCCTGTGTCCAATTTGCTGACTCACACCCATAATCTCAATATCCACACCCCTGATTCACATAGTTTTAATTAGAATTAGGCCTCTTTCTCCCCTAGTTTTTTCCCATTATTCTTAGGTTCTAAAACAATAGTAATCACCATTTTGTTAGAATTTTCGAGTAATTGTTGACACATAAAATCAATAAACTTGTTAGATTTTTAGGCCACTTTTTGGATTAACTTTAGTCTTAGAATTTCCTCATAAAAAACTCATAAAAATAGTAGTTTTTTGTTGTTATTTTTTGCACTTAATTTTGATTTGTTTCTTATGTGCTTTTGTGCTAAAGTTTGTATGATTTTGTTGTGTGATTCTGTTACCTGTTCTTCGCCACATTTTAGGTCTACCTTGTTAATACCATTAGTATGTTAACATTAGACTTAGATCAACAACATAGATTTAGAAATTAGGAATAGTTCCCTCTTTTCATTCTTTTTCTTTTACAACCATAAAACATCTAAAAATACTTGAATAAATCCCTCTAAAAAATACAAAGAAAATACTTAAAACATTAATAAAAAAGTGAAAATCATTAAAAAGGGAATGGAAGCTTGAATCTCCCTTGCTTTAGGGAATCATTCGAGTGCTTGGATCGCCCTTGCTTTAGGGTTCCATTCGGGAGTAAGTTCCCAAATTCTAAAAGACACAAACCAAAGAGTAACTCGAGTTTCTCTTGCTTTAGGGATTTCCTCGAAACACTCAAACTCTCTCTCTTTCTCTCCTTTCTTAAGGGCATTGTTATCTCCTCTTATTGCATCCTAGGTCGATCCCTTATGCAAGAGCGCGAGCGTTAACTCCGCCCAACTAAAAAACACAAAAACAAACAAAACTATGGAGCCGAACTACGACGCTCTGATTCCTGAAAAGGATACGTAGGCATCAAGTCGCGGGGCTTGAACGAGCACATTTGTAAATAATCCTTCTTTTCCCCGTATTTCTTTTGCATGCATTCGCATATAGACATAGACATAGTACACACCCTTTAGATAGAAACAAACATAGGTGGATACCATCGAGTACGATGGGCGCGAGGGGTGCTAATACCTTCCCCTTGCGTAACCGACTCCCGTACCTTGATTCTCTGGTCGCAAGACCTTGTTCCTTCCTTTGTTAGGTTTCCTGGTATTCCTTTCCCTTATGGATAAATATATTGGTGGCGACTTTGTTCATTTTTCGCGAGCGTGCGACACTGTTGTCTTGGCAAACCCTCATTGTGGTCAATTGTTTCGCGCACACTGAACATGCGGTTGAACCGGTCGAAAGAAGTTACTTGATGAGTGTTTGATTTTGCCGATTGTTGTTGCATAAATTTCATGCAACTATCGCTTAACAGTTGACCAGATTGTCTAACATCTCCCTATTTCCTGCCTCTCGTTGAGAATAGCGAAGCCATCCTAAAGTAGGTTGCCTCCACTAGTGCTGTGATAGGAAGGTTACGAATGCCTTTGAAAACTCCATTCATTGATTCCACCAGATTTGTCGTCATATGGCCCCATCGCACGCCATTGTCATAAGCCCTAGTCCATTTCTCCCTATAAAGGTTATCCAACTTCCTGCATCTGGATTTGTTAGTACAATCTCACTCCAATAATGTTGGAATGTGAGTTGGGTTAATGCATAACCAGCATTGACCAGGGCCTTCCTGAGATGTGTGTCCTTGATCTCCCGCATGAAGTTTTGGGCTATGTGGCGAATACAATATACGTGTTTTGATGGCGGGTCATGCCATCCGTTTACTGGATTATTATAAGCACTCTCAATGGAAGCGTGCCTATTAGAGATTAAACAGATGTCCAACTGAGAACAACATGTTCTCGGAGGTTCCTTAGAAAGAAACTCCAAGCTGCGGTAATTTCACCTTCAACAATTGCGAACGCCACGGGAAAAATGTTGTTGTTCCCGTCCTGTGCAACCGCCATAAGCATGGTTCCTTTGTATTTGCCGTATAACCATATTCCATCAATTTGAAGTATGGGTTTACAATGTGCAAACCCTTGTACGCAAGGTTTGAACGCCCAAAAAAGCCGATGGAATATTCCGTTTCCTTGGACAGGGTTTTCATCCGGGGCATGCGCGGGCAGTGTCTCTAGGATAGTAATAGTGCCAGGTGCGTAACTTTGTAGGGCAGTAAGGTAGCGGGGAAGAATTTTGTATGACTCCTCCCAGTTGCCGTAGACGATCTCAATTGCCTTTGTTTTTGCAACCCACACCTTTCTGTAAGATGGAGTGTAGTTGAAGGTTGTAACGATATGCGAGATAATATTTTTGACCTTCAAAGACGGATCAGCGCTTATTGGAGGCAAGATCTCCTGACAGATGAGATCGCCACTGAGTTTCTTATGATCCTGGGAATTGTTAGGGTTGACACGCGTGTGTTGTTACGTAATCAACCCTATTTTCCATGCATTACTTCTCTTCCTATAAGAAGCCAAAAGTCTGAAGCCACACTCTGGATTCTTACAAGTGATTACATACCGTTCCAGGTTTGAACGATCTACTTCAAAATCAACGTTGTGCGCCATGTGCCATTTTTTTATTGTTCTAAGACATGCCTCCTTAGAAGGAAACTTGTCTCCTTCCTTTAACTCCTCGTCATTTTGGATGTTAGATGTGAAGAAGATGTCGGATGATGGTTCGTCACCTTGCAGGTTCAAGTTACTCATATATGCTGGAGGTACACATGGGCTGGAGGCACCGGCATGTGTTGCCCGTCGTTGGATTCCTCGTTGACCATGTCGTCAAATTCAGTTTCCAGATCTTCTTCTTCCTCGTCTATGACATCAACCTCTTCTTGCTCGTTGACTGGTGGGTCTATAACTTGCGACTGGACAACATGAGTTTCTTGTGTCCCAACCTATAGAGTAACGTACAGCTCGATGGAATCCATGCCAGAGTATTCGTGGGTAGTAAACATATCTTGCAGGTCTTCGTCATTTGCAATCCCCATCTCATAAAACTTGACGGTGTTGTTGTCATTGAAAGAGGGACATTGGTAAAAAATGTTTGCAATAGGACCCATTGCAATCTTAGCGTGTAGTCGCTGAATGAAGGATGTAAAGGTGGCTCTTTTGCTTAACAAAAATGGCACAACCTGGGTGTTTCTCATCACAAAACCAGCTATTTCATGTGAGTAAGTCTCACCGTTTAGATGGGAATGTACAAGGTATAAGGGAGATGAAGCCATTTTTTCGGGTTAGTGTTTGGGTGTGATAATTTCAGGGCAGAGAAGGCAATATTGATTGTGTGTGTTGTAATGTTTAGAAAATATTGGTTGTCTTATATAGGGTAATTCTTACAGCTTTGCATTGTCTCAAGACACACAAACGCTGATATATGTCTGTCCCAAGATTCAAATTGAACATAAAAGACAGACGCACGCTGATTTAGGTCTGTCACAAGATGCCAACATGACGTGACTAGACAGACGCACGCTGATCTAGGTCTGTCACAAGATGCCAACATGATGAGATTAGACAAACGCATGCTGATCTAGGTCTGTCACAAGATGCCAACATGACGAGACTAGACAGACGCACGCTGATCTAGGTCTGTCACAAGATGCAAACTGAATTCATTTTTAACTGTTTGCAGCAAGAAGAAAAAAGAGTTAATACTTCAACTCCACACACACACACACCTCTATTTATAGAAGAGTAGACCACTTGTGGCAACTTTTTTTTAGCGGGTAAATATGGCGGGAAAGATTTTTGTTAATTATTAATAACTTAAATACTCATTGGCAACTTTGTAACGATAAAATATCATTTAATTGAAATATGCTAAGAGCATTTGATTGAATGGTACAGAAGTTACATAAATGATAAAGAAACTGCGGCATCTCTGATATTACAACAGTTAAAACAATGTCTTCTTTGTCCTCCATCATCCGAGTGCATTGAATGTCGTCTTCCATAGTCTCCCACCAACGCTGTCTTTCAAGAAAAACACCACCCCTTGTTCTAAGCCTCTTGATAGATCTGATTTCTTCGCCGGGACTGTACTCCCCGTCCAAAAACCTCAGGATGGTTCTCTTAAGTTGGTCCATGGAATGGATATTCCAAAACATAACCTGCATGGGAGGTTTGACGGGGGAGAAAATGATGTGCCCGTTCCTTCGACGATAGTCTGGTTGATAGTCGAACCACCTCACAGGTGGTGGAGGCTCAGAGGTCCGGTGCGTGCTATCTGGCCTTATTCGAGATCTCATTTTTTCCGTGTGTGTAGTCTTATGCACACAAGAAACCCTAATTTATAGAGGGACGGACGCCTTGCTTAAGGTCTATAGCACAATTAGGGTTTCCTCTACAAGAAAAAACGTAAACCCTAATTAAAAAAAAAAGGGTTTGTACTAATGCGCCAAATGGAATGGCGCATATGTACATCTTCCTAACTAGAATGCGCCAAATGGAATGGCGCATTAGAAGAAATTTTGAAAAATTTTGCCATTTCATTTGGCGCATATGTATTGTATGTGGTCCCCACCCGGTCCCCACATAGTCCCCATCTTTTAACGTCTTAATAATTTCAGTATTTCGCATGCGTCCGAAACGATTCCTGCAACCTAGCATGCGTCTGAAACGATTCCTGAAACGATTCCTCCTAATACTGCATGCATGCAACCCTATCTGGCACCTAGTTCTGCTCTGCATGCATGTCACCGAAAGTTAATTGCATGCCTGCCAACCACTTCTGCACAAGCAACACCTAGCAACTTTGAATGTGTTGACATGTCCAGCATGCAGCTTGTTACCGTTTAAGCCTCATCAATATATATACTACCATGGCCTCTGCAGATCTCTCACCACATTCACTCATTTACTCTCACATTAATCGTTTTGCTTTCAAATTCCAGATTTCCAGTGCTCAACCATGTCTCTCTTAACAATGGGTGATACTCACCAAGGAACCCCCGAGAACATCGCAGCCTATGTAAGTATTTTACTATTACGTTAACATGCACCTGTCTGTGATGAAATAACTGAATACTTATGCATACATAATTATTTTCAGGACGCTAACCGTTTCCGGACTCGTAGTCACTCGATCATCGCTCTGGACGACAGCATAAGACCCTACTTGAACGTTGTTGGTTTCGGACCGATTAACACCATCGCTGAGTATTCTATTGATCACAAATTTGTTCTGGCGTTGCTAGAACGCTGGAGGCCGGAGACACACACTTTCCATCTTCCAACAGGGGAGTGCACCATCATCCTGGAGGATGTTCATATGTTACTAGGCCTTCCAGTTGACGGGAAGGCAATTAATGGCTGTGTAATGCAGGCAAATTCCCTATGCTTTCAGGCATTGGGCATAGACTTGATAGAGGGACAAGTTGGAGTTAGGGGACAGGGTGTTAACCTTAAGAGGTTAAGGGTTTATTATGATAATTTTCCATTGGATGATGCGTCTTCCCAAGAGACCATACTTCAGAAAATCAGGTGCTACCTACTCTTGCTAATTAGAAACGTTTTGTTTCCAGATAGTACTGGTAACACTGTTAATTTTATGTATCTTCGTTTATTAATGGATTTTACCAGAGTTGGTCTATGTAGCTAGGGGTCTGCAGTGCTGGCTACGGTGTACCAATCCCTGTGCAAGAACTCAAAATATGATTCTTGCACATTCTATGGATGCGCTCTGTTGGTGTAGGTGTGGGGGTGGTGGAGGATGCCCATAATGGCCCCGATTAACAATGGCAGTTGGACCTATCCGTATGCACTGAGGTAAGTTTTTAGTATACCATATTTTTCATGCACAATTAATGGATTATGATCTACTCTACTCTAACTAAATCATTTAATTTGCATTTTAGATTTTGCGTGAAAAAATGGACTTCACAAAAAATCCGCGGTCAAATATCAAAATTTACCGCCAGCTGATTGATCACCTAGGACCCCATCAAGTATTATCTCTAATCTTTTGTTCTTTATATATGTATTTTTTATAAATACTTGCCCGAAATAATGTATAACTCTTATGCATGCAGTTTATATGGAGACCGTATCTCAATTGCGACCATGAGCCTAGAGCTGCAGATGCAGAAATTTGGACTACAAGATGTTGCCTGATCCGGTACAACATCATCGAAATGCATCATAGTGACCGGGTCATGCTACAGTTCGGAATGCGTCAAGGTATACCCAACCCTCCAGTTGACTTGGGAGTGTGGCACCTCAGACGAGTCAACCATCAGTGGACTCACCAAAACTGGAAGGATTTCGCACCCGATCACCGCCAGATGTGGAAGGACCGTCGCCAATATGTCCCCAACTTCCCCGTCAGTGATCATGAGATGAAACCGTCCGCCGAGTACATGAGTTGGTATCGTACGGTTACAACCCCTAACTTGTTTATTGCAGATCCGTTCTACTTAATAGATCCCCGTGCTCACAACTACATCCTACCCCAACAACAACTTAAAGAGGAACAACAACAACAACAACAACTACAACAACGACAACAACAACGACAACAACAACGGCAACAACTACAACCACGACAACTGCAGCAACAACAACTACTACGAGAACCAGAAGAAAATCAGTACACCGACCAACAACAAAATCTGTTCTCCACTCCGTCCCGTTCTGTCCGCAACTACCGGCAACCAAATCTGTTCCAATCACAGTCTCAACCTTTTCAAGAAGCTGGAGACAACCACCATTCCGCTAGCCAGTATCGGACCCAATCACAACCATTTGGGTTTTCAGCGTTTGCAGGGTCCGCAAGGTTGTTCGGCCAAAACCTTACGCTCGGTTCGTCAAGCCTACATCTAAGTCCCGACGATGGTCCTCATGAAGAATCCTCTCACCGTGGCATCCATTCTGGCTATGCAACACCGTCGAATCAATTTGGCTTTAATCAAGGTAGTTCTAGTGCTGCTGGGTACTACGAACCTGAACTCGTTCCCCTGTCCACTCCACCACCACGACTTAACACATATGAGGGGATGGGTAACCGACTTTACAACAGCCGTTTTCCGGAAAATTATGGTGGCCTGGACGAATTCATAGACAGCGACCCATGAAATAACCCACTTCCAGGCCCAGTGACACAGACCCAGCAAGAAGCACGAAGGGGTAGGGGTGATGCTAGGCTTCGCGGCGGCATCAACGATCGCGGTAAACGTGTGATAACAAGACCGTCGTGCGGAATAGATGGCTATCTTGGTGGTGGACGCCATTAAGCATTTTGTTGTGTTTTCTTTAGTCAATTGTTGTCGATGTATCGTTTTTTTAGTCAATTGTAACCGATGTTTCGTTTTCGATTATAAAATGCCAATTTACGTTTTGTGCATTAAACTATAAAAACTAAAAAAATAATATATATAACCACTTTAACTAATAAAAAAAATTGAAAAAAAAAAAAAGAGTAACCCTAATGCGCCAAATGGTTTGGCTATTAGGGAAAAACCCTAAGCTAATGCGCCATTCCATTTGGCGCAAACACTTATAATTTAAGTGTTAGCCAAATAGTTTGGCGTATGCACCCAAATTCAATACTTATGCGCCAAACTATTTGGCGCATCCAACTGTCTGGTATCCCAAACTTAGACAGTTTGGTAAATACCCAAAAACATAATTTGTTTTGATATTTTTTTTATTAAACATGTTATTTTAATTTTTTTTTCTGCAAATGAGACACATAATTTTCCCAATTTTTTTAATTTTAAAAAGTGAGTTAGAACCCACTTAAGAAAATGCAATTGAAGTTTGCAGAGAGCAGAGGGTTTGATTCTGACTATGTCAGGAATGGAGGAAGAAGCACCGGACGTTTTGTGCCAACTGGAAAACGTTCAAGGCTTAGTCGACGCCTTAACTTCCGTCAGGTGGAAACGGCAGCAAGACGCCGTGTTAGAGTTATCCGAACACGGCATCGTTTTGATCGTGGAAGAAAGCGGTTGCCTCCAAGCCAAGGTTTATCTCAAAAAAGAGCTATTCATTCGCTATGAATACAATGCAGAAGGACGACCTCGTTTTGGAGTCAGTTTAGGGCTTTTTGTTGATTGCTTGAACGCCTTTTCGGTTCCTGGTCACTCCAATTTGATTCAGATTCAGTATCCCGGTCCTGATATGCAAGTTATTCTCAAGTATGTAATCCCTAACTTTTTCAATTGAAAAATTAGATAAATTGTAGTATCACTTTTTATGCTCATACTTGAACAATGGGTTTTCTATTTCCAATATCACTTTTTATGCTCATACTTGAACAATGGGTTTTCTATTTCCAATATCACTTTTTATGCTCATACTTGAACAATGGGTTTTCTATTTCCAATATCACTTTTTATGCTCATACTTGAACAATGGGTTTTCTATTTCCAATATCACTTTTTATGCTGAATTGGGCAGATGAGACTTGACAGGTGTGGTGTTTCTTAGGAAGTTTAGGGACAAAAGTTAATAGAATATGGGTAAGGCTTTATCTCCATGAACTTGTTGCTGGATGCAATGCAGTGTCAAATGTACACTATTACTGTACATGAGATGGCTATTATACTTCATACCATTCTTTAAGGATTCAAAAAATAGAAATTTCGTATTGGAAAAACAATTTTAAACTCTTTAAGAAATTAAATTCATAATTTTCAAAACAATATTTCCACATTTGACTCCTTAATATATGCCTTTAGGACATACATTAGCATTTCCTTCTTTTTATAGTTAAGAGTGTTATCAATGGCAGAGAGCCAAAATCGTAAATCATTAGGGAGCTGCCATCCTTCACAAATTGGCAATGTCTGTTCTCAAAAAAAATCTGCCACGGCAAACTGCCTTAGCGCCGCCATGGCCAATATTTGAAAGTCTGATACATGACTAGTTGTAAAATCATATTTGACTAAAACAAACGAAGCATGATCCATAATCTTATCAGTTAAATCACCCTGCTATCAAGAAATCACTTCCATATATGACTGTAACAAATTCCAACAGATGGCCTGTCACGATTTAATTTCTAACAGCTTCTAGCCTTCTACATCTAATTAGGTTTCTTAGCTTGAAATAAAAGTGACTGATAGCACCAAAATACTCACAGGTTTCTGAAATCCAATTATAATTTGTCACACACTTGTAAGTTGTAATTTATTACCTATTGACTTATTGTAAACAAAACTTCCATGGAATGGAAATTTCTTTATCAAGTAAGAACTTTTGATTGAAGATGCTATTCCTTTCGGAAGGATAGTCATAATGGTTGTTTATTGAGTAGAATTCTTGATCTGATCACTCATCGTTCTTTTGAACTTTACATCAAAAAAACTTCATAGAATTGTCATAACTACTTCTTAAATGTACATCCTCCACATCTTTAGATCTGTAGATTCGCTGGATGCCAGTATCTGTGCAGAGATCAGAACAAGGATTCCTGATACTATTGCATGGGACTACAACTTTGAACCTGCTGGGGCTAACCCTTTAACCTTTACCGTTAAGGTATGCCATAAATTTCTCAGATGACTTGTCAATGCAGCTTGTATGGTCACCTATTATCGAATGGGTGTCCTTGGATTTTTCAAATGTACTTGCTTACTATTTCTCAGCAACCTCGAGGGCCATTTACAAAATTTTGGGTTTAATGAAGTTGATAAAAAAATAATGGTGTTTATTGATAGAAAGTTTACTAACTATTAATGGGGTTTACTTGTCATTCAACCTTTATATCTCTAGTTACTAGTTAATCTTTTAGTAATACACCGAGTTTATAAAATGACCATAAATTTTGGTTACAAATTCTGCAATATGCAGTAAAAAATTGAAGTTGTCAATGAATCTTCTAATATGATAAGTTAGGTTTTATGCTTCTGTATTTAATGTGATAAGCTACAATTTGTGCTTCTGTTGTTTTTTAATCTAGATTATATAGGTGTGCATGCTTACCTATAATTGATGTAAGGAAACCATAGCTTTTACATATGATTAACCGTTATTTTGATTATTAATAAACTGTACCTAGGGCATGTATGGATAAACTATTGAAGAGACACCTTGGAAAAAGAAATATTAAAACAATCTTGTGATATGGTTTTTTAAACAACAGCATCTCATATATTTATAAGAATTTTTTTGTTAATGAATCATAAAATCATTTTAATTGGGAAGCTCCTATAAGTTGAAATTTGATCCAAACTGGCCTTAGTCCGCAGCACTAAAGGAAGCTATTGAGGATCTTGAATGGCCTGGCTCAAGTATCCAGATAACTATGGAGCCGGATCCTCCTTGTGTTACCTTGAGAGGTGAAGGACACGGAGACTTGCAGGTTTGTAATGCTTTCGACTCAAACCATTACATGCTTTTTTGCGCATATTCACAACTTTTTGTTTATCTATTTTCAGATAGACTTCATGTATTCTGCGAATTCTGAGCTCTTGGTAGCATTTCAGTGTGATCATCGGGCTTCTTTCAAGTATTATTATTTTTTTAACTTGAAAGAAAATTTTACTTAAATACATGGTGTACCATTTCCCTTCCATCAACTTATGTATCATTTCTTTGCTTATATGGTTTACAGGTATAAATATAAGTTCCTCAGAGCATCAACTTCTAATATGCCTAGTAGTGTTATTAAAGAAAATAGGGGAAGCAAGTTAAGCATTGGGAGAGGTGGATTGTTAAAAGTGCAGCATCTGGTTTCAATTTCCAAACCTGCATCGCACTCTCATGCAGATTCTGCTGGCTATCAACAACCTGGTCGAATAGCTCATATTGAATTCTTTGTGAAACCAGAGGAAAACGAAGACTAGAAAATAAATAAGGTTAATTTCAAAATAACTTGGTATATTTGAACCTATCAACAAATTCACTAGAATTGTTAGAGTTTTAACAACACTTTGAAAGACTTAACATTTGGTCTTAGAATGATAGGGAATGAAGGTCGATACTAATGTATAATATGCATAAATCTCACATTAAGATTAGTTCATGTGTGGCATGATGTTTTTTCTAATGATGTTTTTTTTAATGGACAATGTCTTACCTCGTTGGATGAGAAAAAGAATATCATGATATGTATTGCACTAG
Source organism: Vicia villosa (assembly GCF_029867415.1). Lineage (NCBI taxonomy): Eukaryota > Viridiplantae > Streptophyta > Magnoliopsida > Fabales > Fabaceae > Vicia > Vicia villosa. The sequence goes on from NC_081186.1 coordinate 6,495,406, forward strand.
ATGCACCATATGCTATGAGCATAAACAATAAATATGAAAATGATTGAATTGTTCATCAATAGATCACTGTCAAGAAGGTCTATGGATAGGAGTTACAATGATGTTATTCCAAAATTTATGATATATATATATATATATATATATATATATATATATATATATATATATATATATATATATATATATATATATATATATATATATATATATATATATATATATATATATATATATATATATATATATGTTAGACAACTGTATAAATTGAAAACAAGTTTCAGACAGCTGTTGTTTCTAGTACAAAGGTCAAATATTTGATTTAGATCACCTTGCTAATTCTTCGGAAGAAAATTATGTTTCTTATATTGTAGATTCCATTGATCTCATTCACGATGATAATGGGTTAATCTTGCAAGTTCAGAATACTAGATCTCATTATATAAAAAAAAAAGCAAGATGAGAATTTAGGCAACTTTGTCAAATGTCATGCTCTCATCAATTCTCATGTTTTACAAACTTTCTAAAAAATGAAATCTTTTATTTAAAAAATAATTACTTTTTTATTAATTATTTACATTAAGTTTTTTATTTTATTAATTGAAGGATATGGAGGGATTCTTGATACATGTAAAAAATAATTATCTTTTTATATGAAAGGATATGGAAAGTTACGGGGAAGACCAAAGAAATCGATATTGAAAGTAAAACGGCTCGAGGTATCATTTCTCAATACAACTTCACACCACTTTCTCTTCTCCCAAACCGATTCATCTCATCTTCTCCACTCAAAACATCATCTTTTCCACTAAATAAAACATAATCTTCTGATTCTTTTCTTATTTCTCTTCTTGAAGTTCAATATATCGCGAAATCTTCACCAATCTGAACAGAATTTGAATCCTCTCTCCATCTTCCTTTATCACCTCTATTTTGTTTTTGTTAGGTTTTCTTAAAGTTACGGTTTTGATTTTATGACTAGGGTTTTTTTGTTGATTTGATAATTTTGTGGTTAGTTTTTCAAGACCAACGGAGCCACGAAACAGGGTTAGTTCGTCTTTCTCTTTTCCTTTTTTTGGGCGAAACGACCAGTTCAAGTGTTATGAGCAGCAAATTTGAAGTGGTCTGCAACGAGATACTTCTATGAGCAACAAATCTATTATATTGCAGATTGAAAATAAATCTTAGCAATGTATTTTAATAGCTTACATGTATTTTATTTTGGAGTTTTGGATGAACAATGAGGTTATTCTTTGTAAACATGTGTGAGAAATGTCCAGGAGTTGAATATGAATATGACTTTGATTTTTACATTGATTTTGTACAGTTTCTTCGTGATATCATATTAAGCCAAACTGTTTATTTTTATATTCAGGTTTTGGTCTTCAATTATTGTATAACAATGAAGCCCGGAAAATTTGAGCTAAGATACTCAAGAGAGTTGTTGAAGTATGCCTCCTATCTATTTTTCGTGTTTTTCGTTATGCGATTTATCTGATGCGATTCATTTTTTAAATCATTTCTCTGTTCTATGCTTTTGGTGAATAGGCATATGGATAAGCAGAATGAGGTCCTTATGGAAGCTTACAGATCAATGTTTAATGAATTGCAAAAACTCCAGGTTTGTTATACTTCCCATGCATTACTCTTTGCTTTATTCTCCTATCAATTTAGGAGACGCTTATTCCATTGTACTGCTAAAATAATGATATTCCTAGAATGTGATTTTATTTCATGATTATAAATTCAACATCTCATAATTTTGGCCCATTTGATGTCAATATTTTGAAACATTATAATCCTGCACCTTGATTCATCTGCCCTTTGTCTGATTTCTCTCATGGTCTAGATTGAGATGTTTATATCACAATATAGGCTATTCTTTTATCTTCGCAATATGATTCTAAGTTCGTGGAAAATTTTATTATTTCAATCGCATGCTTAAATGTTTTTCATTTTGATTCATCATATAATTGTGTGATATAACTTTTGAATGATATTTTTATGACACATTTTAATATATGATTATGACTTTATTTGCTATCTTTTAGTTGCCTTGGTTACGAATATGTTTAGTCAATGTATAGGGAGTGACGAACCTATAACAATTTGTTTTTTTTCCGCTTTAACTCTACTCTTGAATCTGTTATAGGTGGAAGAGGAAATGTTTATGCGTAAGCTTTATGAAGTTATGTCTGAAATCAACGCATCCCTTGATAATGTTGGAGTTAAACAATTAAGTAAGAAAGTCAATACAAATATGAGGTGATAAAATCAAATTTCAGTTTGGCATTATATTATACTATGTGAAAAACATGTCAGCTGAACAAAGAATTCTCTATCTACTTTATTTTACTTATTCATTTTAAATGTTATTTTAGGTTGGAAGATGGTGCAGCAACAAATTAAGAATAATGAAGGTTGCATAGAGAGAATATACATGAAGGATAAGTCCTTAGTCTTAGCCCTTATTTTAAATTAGTGGTTGGAATATGTATTTATAATTATTAATGAGTTATTATTGTATAAATTGAAAGATACAATCTTTAGTTTATTATTGTATAAATTGAAGATGTTGACACCAAAATTTATTATAGTAAACTCATATTTTTATGCAAAGATCAAAAGAAATATGTGTCATATCGATTAGAGCAATTTTTCAAGTTAACTTTATTATATATTTGATTTAAATTCAAATTTAAATTATTCTGACATTTATGAAGGATAGAAAAACACTTAGAAAGGGGGGTTTGAATAAGTGTAGTCTAAAAACTTGAATGATAAAAACAATTTGCACGGTTATTTTTATCCTGGTTCGTTGTTAACTAAACTACTCCAGTCCACCCCCACGGAGTGATTTACCTCACCTGAGGATTTAATCCACTAATCTCAACAGATTACAATGGTTTTCCACTTAGCCCACGACTAAGTCTTCTAGAGTATCCTGATCACAACCTGATCACTCTAGGAACAAATGCTTAGACACAAGCTAAGACTTTCTTAGAGTATCCTGACCACCACGTGATCACTCTAATTACAACTGCTTAGACACAAGCTAAGACTTCCTAGAGTATCCTGATCAACACTTGATCACTCTAGTTACTTACAAATTAATGTAATCAAATAAGAGTATTACAATTGCTTCTGAAAAGCTATAATCACAACAGTGATATTTCTCTTAACGTTTAAGCTTAATCTCACTAATATATTACAACAGCAATGTAGTGAGCTTTGATGAAGATGAAGTTTCTGAGCTTTGAGTTGAACAGCGTTTCAGCAAGTTTTTCAGAATAAGTTCGTTCAGAATTGGTAACCTTGCTTCTCATCAGAACTTCATACTTATAGGCATTTGAGAAGATGACCATTGGGAGCATTTAATGCTTTGCGTATTCCGTACAGCATTGCATTTAATGTTTCACGCTTTTGTCAACTACCTCGAGCCTTGTTCACGCTGTGTCTACTGACGTTGCCTTTAATAGCTTCTAACGTTCCTTTTGTCAGTCAGCGTAGCCTGCCATCTTGTACTTGCTTCTGATCTAATGTTTGTGTTTACAGCGTTTGAAAATCATCAGAGTCAAACAGCTTGGTGCAGAGCATCTTCTTGTCTTCTGACCTTGAAGTGCTTCTGAGCGTGATACCATGAGGACTTCAGTGCTTCTGTTTCTGAACTCAAGTTCTTCTGATGCTTCCATAGACCCATGTTTTTATTCTGCCTTGACCATCTTCTGATGTCTTGCCAGACCATGTTCTGATGTTGCATGCTGAACCTTCTGATTCAAAGCTTCTGAGCGCTGATTTGTGCATACTCTTTATATATTTCCTGAAAGGGAAATTGCAATGTATTAGAGTACCACATTATCTCACACAAAATTCATATCCTTGTTATCATCAAAACTAAGAATATTGATCAGAACAAATCTTGTTCTAACAATCTCCCCCTTTTTGATGATGACAAAAACATATATAAATGATATGAATTTGCGATCAGAAAGAGAAGACGGCTAAAGACAATTACACAGCTATAGCATAAGCATGTGAATATGTCTCCCCCTGAGATTAACAATCTCCCCCTGAGATGAATAATCTCCCCCTGAAATTAATACTAGAAGAATTTTATAAATAAAAGACTTCCCTGAGTATTTCAGTAAAGACGTTCACATGTGCTTGATCTTCAGAACATTCATGACTTCTGATTTCTGCTTCCATAGGACAGCTTCAGAACTTTGAATTTCTTTAGATCCTCAGAACATTCACATCTTCTGATTTCTGCTTCCATCGGACAGCTTCAGAACTTGAATTTCTTTGATCTTCAGAACATTCACAGCTTCTGACTTCTGCTTCCATTAGGACAGCTTCAGAGCTTGAATTTCTTCTTACATCACTTCATGCTAGATTGTATCAGAACATTGTTGAATGTACCAGAGCATCATCAGAGCATCTCTACATCCTGAAATGTTACAGAACAAGACAAAACGACAAAAGTCAGCATGAAAGAGTCAGAACATAGAGTATGTTTCAGAGTACATAAAATGTGTCAGAGCCACATAATATGTATCAGAACACATAGGCATAATGTTTCAGAGCATATTCTATCATCAGAATATTTGAACATTCTTCCTTCTTGCTTCTTGCTTCTGATTCTGAAGCTTCATAGCACTCAGCTTGCTTCAAGAATCCAAGAGCTTGATTCTTTAGAATTGCTTTTCCTCATCTTGTTGCTTCTTATGTTGATCTTTTAAAAGAATCTTCAGTTCCTGCAACAACACAACTTAAAGCATAGAACTTTGCAAGTTCTGTTAGTAAAGCAACTGATTAAATCAAATCATTTATCACATATTTCTCCCCCTTTTTGTCATATCATCAAAAACATAAAAGATTCAGATAGAAAACAAAAAGAAACACACGGAAGAAAAAGATGATTTTCATTGAAGTTCAAGCAGACAAGTACAGAAGTACACGAAGATAAGGAAGAGAAGATGCACAAAAAACAGATGCAGCAAAAGCAAAACACAAAACAACTAAGACTCAATCTAAGATGACCCTAGCTTTGATAAGATCTTGGCCAGCATCTCTTGAACCCCATTGTTGTGCTCATTCTGCTTCTCTATGAAAGCTCTAAACTCAGCATTGACTAAGCTTTGTTCATCCTGGTTCTTCTGAAGAACTTCCAGAGTCCTTGCAAGACGGGAAGGTTCATCAGAAGAAGCTTCACAGCTTCTATCCAAAGGAATGGCATTGTGATCTGTAGCTTCCATTGAGAGATCATTTGCAAGGATTTCCTCAACAGGAACTGATTCAGCAACATGATCTTCTACATCTGCTTCTTGCATTGAAGCATCTCCATATTCTGCAGCTGGAATCTCAGAATCTCCATTCTCAAGTGCCTGAAGAATGGCAGCTAGATTCCTGGGGGCAGAAGGACCTTCAACTTCTGGTGGGTCAACAACTTCTGGAATGACCAAGCTTGGGTCTTCCTTAGAAGGGTTTTCCCTCAGAAAGTCAAAGAGGGTCTTGAAATCCCCGAGCAGAACAGGATATTGAGGTTTCCAGACCATAATTTCCCTACAAGGATTAGCTTCCAACGCAGCAGCCAGTCTTGCTACTTCCAATTCATCCACAAAGGGCTTTTCTTCCAAAATATATCTTCCTCCGAGACGAGCACACCAGAAGTCTTCATAGCTTCTCAGAATTCCACGAGGCCGTGGAGCAGCTTCTACGCAGGCTTCCTGAAGTTCTATAAAAAGAGCATCTGATTCTCTGCATAAGATTCTCCAGAACTTCTGCATAGCGATGTCATTCAAGCCAGAACTTTCAGCAATTCTGAGAGTATCAAAGATACTTCTGAGATTCCTCTTTACCTTTTCAAAAATTACACCAATAGGGTACAAACGGCGGGATTTTATTTTGGTTTTAGAAAAGGCAGGGTTAGGGATGGAATAAGGTTAAGGCTCTCTATCCAACCTATAAGAAGATTCTGCTTCAGTATCAGAATCTAACACTACCAATTCAGCTTCAGGACGAGGCTTGGGAGTGTAGTTGCAATCACGGAGCAGTTGCTCATGTGATGCAGAATCTGGAAAGTCAGAACCACTTTGGTTGTTTTGAGAGGTAGAAGGAATGGGTTCAAAATTGGCATGGGGAGGAGGTTGAGAGATGGAGATATTTGTGTGCGGTGGAAAGAGAGTTTGAAGGGGTGGTATATCCAGAACAGGATTGATGGTGGGTGGAGAAGAAGGAATGGTTACAGGAGAAGATGGAGGTGTAAGAACATGGACAGTTATAGGTGATTCTGATGGGGTTTTTTCTGGTTCAGGGATAGGGGCAACCGCTATTGGTGCAACTTCTGAAATACCAGCAGGAGTAGAATCAGGTTCAGAAATACATATACCTTTGGATGCTTTCTGAATAGCTTTGACCACAGCCTCCGTCTTCTTCTGCTTCTCACTCTTTGGCTCTTCAACAATCTTTGTTTTGCCGCTAGAGATCTCTTTCCTTCTGACGGTCGCCAGAACTTCCTGCTGATTCACAGCCTCTTGAACAACACTTTCTTCATCCGAGTCTTGAACCATCAGCTTCCTTTTTCTGGTTTTCTCCTTCTCAACAACTTCAACAATCTCAGCATTGTTATTTGACTTCTTCTTCTTTTTCTCAGCTTCCTTCTTATTCTTCTCAAAATCAACAGAAACAGCCTTAACAACCTTTGCAATGACTTCTTCTGGAACCACTTCTTTCTCAGTGGTAAGCAACTTTCTGAACTACCTTCACCTGATTAACAGAAGGATGATCAAATTTTCTTTTGGTCCTTCCTTCCTTCTTGCGATTTACTTTGATAGGAGCACCTTTCTCTTGACCTTTAAGACTTTTATCCTCTTTTTGTGACTTCAGATACCTAGTTCTGACTTCTGGTACCTCACTATTGAAGAAGGTTTCAAATTCAGCTAGAACGGGTTCTCTTCTGATTCTTGTTCCAGCAAGAGGTTGGGGAGTTTTGATGATATTATCAATTACCTTCATCTTCTTTAAAGTGTGAGCATTCAGGAAACTCCTAGAGGTGACAGCAAGGTCTTTGATAATACCTTCAGTTTCCAAGTTCTCAACAATCTTGGAATGAACCAGAAGATTTGTGATGATTCTACCAAAAGGAATAGTGGTACAACTATTTTCTCTGAAGGCATTTCTGGAATCCTTCACAACCTTCCACATATGATTGAAGATAATGTAGATAGCATCAACCTTATTCTTAGTGGCAATGCAATACAGAATGTATTTTTGCTCATTGTTGACGAAGTCAGAAGCATGTGTTCCTTTCCTGTGATAGAAACACCCAAGAAGAATCTTGGTCCAGATTTTGTAGAGGTGTCTCATATCCTTGACATGCTTTGTTTCATTGACATCTGTGTAGAGAGTAGATAAAACATCTTTCCATTCAGCCCTCTGATCAATTTCAAAAACCCCTTCAGGGTTTCTCAGATCAAACATCATTCTTAGGATGTTCTCAGTTACTACCACAAACTTTTGATGGACGAAAGTCAAGATGGATTTAGGGGCAACAACTGCATGCACCCAGAATTCCTTGACGAGATCTGGATAGACTGGTCCACAAAACTCAGCGAACAGTGAAGTCCATCCTTGAAAGATGACATCTTCTTTAAGATTATATTGGTGTTCTTCAATGTTGTCAAAATCAACCATGAGTTCACATAGAACTTCCAATTCATCCTTAGGAATGGAGCACGCAACAACCAGAGAGAGTTCCTGATTTACTTCATCTTGAATATGGAGAGGAGCAGATGAACCAACATTTTGAGATGAAGAAGCAGAATGAACAAATAAGAAGAACAAATTCTGGGTTTTCGTTTAGGGTTTTAGAAGAGACTTAGAAGTTTTCAAAATAAAGTATGCAAGAAGAAAAAGAGAATGGGAGCGAAAAAGATATATGAGATGATTTGAAAAGAATATATATAGACGGATTTTAAAAAAATGCAATAAAATTTAAGAATGAACAGTTACAGAATCAAAAGAAATCAATTACATTAAATGATAAGTGACGTTAGGTGAGAGAACGTGGTAAATGAAATGATTTAACACAGTTACCTAGGTCGACGTCTTTTCAACTGCACGCTTTGTACTAACCGTACAGACACGTGTTCATCATCAGAAAGTAGATGACAGCTGTATTTTTCTGAAAGACTTTACACCTTCAGATTCTGATCACTGCTTCTGATTGTCATTCTTAAGAAATGATCTTGTTCTGATAGGATCATCTTTCTTCCCAAGGATCACATCTTCTGGATGAGCTGAAGCAAGTCTAGGTGATCTTCTGACTGTTGGTTCTTCAGAAATCCTGAGATTCTCTAAAGATGCAGCAACTTGATCTTCTGATCCATTGCTTCTGAGACTTCCAGCTTCTGCAGCTTTGCTTCTTGGTTCTACAGCTTCTGAAATATCAATATCTATATCTCCAAAATTCTCAAGCTGCTTTGGTTTTTCAAGACCAAGCTTATCATCAAACCTGATATTGATTGATTCTTCTACAATCAATGTTTCAGTATTGTATACTCTGTAGCCTTTAGAGCGTTCAGAATATCCAAGAAGGAAACACTTTTGTGCTTTAGAATCAAACTTACCAAGATAATCTTTAGTATTCAGAATAAAACACACACATCCAAAAGGATGAAAATATGAAATGTTGGGCTTTCTGTTCTTCCAAAATTCATAAGGAGTCTTATTTAGAATAGGTCTTATAGAGATTATATTCTGAATATAGCATGCAGTGTTTATTGCTTCTGCCCAGAAATGCTTAGCCATATTGGTTTCATTGATCATGGTTCTGGCCATTTCTTGTAGAGTCCTATTCTTTCGCTCTACAACTCCATTTTGCTGTGGAGTTCTAGGGAAAGAGAAATCATGGGCAATACCATTTTCTTTGAAGAACTCCTCAAAGAATCTGTTCTCAAATTCGCCCCCATGATCACTTCTGACCTTTATGATCTTGCACTCCTTCTCAGATTGGATCTGAGTGCAGAATTCAAAGAACACTGAATGAGACTCATCCTTGTGTTTCAAGAACTTTACCCATGTCCAGCGGCTATAATCATCTACGATGACTAATCCATATTTCTTCCCTCTGACAGATGCTGTTTTGACTGGGCCAAACAGATCAATGTGCAAGAGTTCTAACGGCCTTGAGGAAGAGACAACATTCTTAGACTTGAATGCAGGTTTGGAGAACTTGCCCTTCTGACATGCTTCACAAAGAGCATTTGATTTGTATTTCAGATTAGGGAGTCCTCTGACCAGATTTAGTTTGTTAATCTGAGAAGTCTTTCTCAAACTAGCATGACCTAATCTTCTGTGCCAGACCCATTGCTCTTCAGAAACAGACATAAGGCAAGTCACCTTCTGCTTCTCAAGATCTGAAAGATCAATCTTATAAATGTTGTTCTTTCTCTTGCCTGTAAATAGGATTGAGCCATCCTTCTGACTTACTGCCTTGCAAGACTTTTGATTGAAGATCATATCATAACCAATGTCACTTAATTGACTTGGACAATAAGTTATGCGTTAATCCTTCTACAAGAAGTACATTAGTTATGGAAGGAGAGTTACCAAGACTTATGGTTCCAGAGCCAATGATTTTTCCCTTCTGATCTCCTCCAAACTTGACTTCTCCACCTGGTTTAAGCACCAGGTCTTGGAATGTAGACCTTCTTCCCGTCATGTGTCGCGAGCACCCAGAGTCCAGGTACCATGACATTTTGCTTTTTGTCCTCTTTGCCGCCAAGGATATCTGCAACAGAAATTATCTTCTCCTTAGGTACCCATAATTTCTTGGGTCCTTTCTTGTTAGTTCTCCTCAAGTTCTGATTGAACTTGGGTTTAGCAAAATATTTAACAGGAGGAACATCATGATATTCTTTAGGTTTGTCAGCATGATATTTCTTAGGATGTGTCACACGCTTCTTGGTGTGAACAGTGTTAAACTTCTGTGCATGTGAAGTGAGCCTAATATCATGTGCATGGCCATATTTGAACTGATCATACAATGGCTTGTATGTGATCTTCAGATCATCAACAGGTTCAAATTTATGTGAGGTATCGCCCTCATAGCCAAAACCAAACCTTCTGTTTCCAGAAACACCATATATCATAGAAGCAAGATGACTTCTGCCAATACTTCTAGATAAGAACTTTCTGAAGCTCGAGTCATATTCTTTCAGAATATGATTCATGCTAGGAATAGATTTTTCTGTTTCAGAAGGAGATCCACTATCTTTGGATAGATTTAAAACTTTTTCCTTCAGTTCAGAATTTTCAAATTCCAGCTTCTTAGTTTCAAATTCAAACTGCTTCTTCAGCTTTTTGTATTTGATACTAAGATGAGCCTTGAGTTCCAGAAGTTCTGTTAGACTGGAAACTAACTCTTCTCTAGATAGTTCAGAAACACCTTATATCATTGAAGCAAGATGACTTCTGCCAATACTTCTAGATAAGAACTTTCTAAAACTCGAGTCATATTCTTTCAGAATATGATTGAGACTAGGAATGGATTTTTCTGAGTCAGAAGGAGATCCAATATCTTTGGATAATTTTAAAACTTTTTCCTTCAGTTCAGAATTTTCCACTTCCAGCTTCTTAGTTTCAGAATTAAATAACTTTTTCAGCTTTTTGTATTTGATACTAAGATGAGCCTTGAGTTCCAGAAGTTCTGTTAGACTGGAAACTAACTCTTCTCTAGATAGTTCAGAAAATACCTCTTCAGAATCTGATTCTGATGTAGATTCTGATCCATCATCTTCTGTAGCCATCAGCGCGAAGTTGGCTTGTTCTCCTTCAGAGTCTGATTCTGATTCTGATTCAGAATCATCCCATGTTGCCATAAGACCTTTCTTCTTATGAAACTTCTTCTTGGGATTCTCCTTCTGAAGTTTTGGACACTCGTTCTTGTAAAGTCCAGGCTCATTGCATTCATAGCAGACAGCCTTCTTCTTGTCAGATCTTTTGTCACCAGAAGATTCTCCACGTTCAAATCTCTTTGAACTTTTGAATCCTCTGAACTTCCTTTGCTTGCTCTTCTAGAGTTGGTTTACCCTTCTGGAGATCATGGACAGTTCATCTTCTTCTTCAGATTCTGATTCTTCAGGATCTTCTTCTCTAGCCTGAAAAGCGTTAGTGCATTTTTTAACATTAGATTTTAATGCAATAGACTTACCTTTCTTTTGAGGCTCGTTTGCGTCCAGCTCTATTTCATGGCTTCTCAAGGCACTGATAAGCTCTTCCAAAGAAACTTCATTCAGATTCTTGGCAATCTTGAATGCAGTCACCATTGGACCCCATCTTTTGGGTAAGCTTCTGATGATCTTCTTTACATGATCAGCCTTGGTGTAGCCTTTATCCAGAACTCTCAATCCAGCAGTTAGAGTTTGAAATCTTGAGAACATCTTCTCAATATCTTCATCATCCTCCATCTTGAAGGCTTCATATTTCTGGATTAGAGCAAGAGCTTTAGTCTCTTTGACTTGAGCATTTCCCTCATGGGTCATTTTCAATGACTCATATATATCATAGGCAGTTTCCCTGTTAGATATCTTCTCATACTCAGCATGAGAGATAGCATTCAGCAAAACAGTCCTACATTTATGATGATTTCTGAAAAGCTTCTTCTGATCATCATCCATTTCTTGCCTTGTAAGCCTTACGCCACTAGCTTTTACTGGATGTTTGTAACCATCCATCAGAAGATCCCATAGTTCACCATCTAGACCAAGAAAGTAACTTTCCAATTTATCTTTCCAGTATTCAAAGTTTTCACCATTAAATACTGGTGGTCTAGTATAACCATTGTTACCATTATATTGCTCAGCAGAGCCAGATGTAGATGCAGATGGATTTGTTGGAATTTCACCAGCCATCTTCTATTGAAGCGTTTTTCTCTTCCTGAATCTTTTCTAAACACGGTTAAGTGCTTGCACCATAGAACCGACGCTCTGATGCCAATTGAAGGATAGAAAAACACTTAGAAAGGGGGGGTTTGAATAAGTGTAGTCTAAAAACTTGAACGATAAAAACAATTTGCACAGTTATTTTTATCCTGGTTCGTTGTTAACTAAACTACTCCAGTCCACCCCCACGGAGTGATTTACCTCACCTGAGGATTTAATCCACTAATCTCAACAGATTACAATGGTTTTCCACTTAGCCCACGACTAAGTCTTCTAGAGTATCCTGATCACAACCTGATCACTCTAGGAACAAATGCTTAGACACAAGCTAAGACTTTCTTAGAGTATCCTGACCACCACGTAATCACTCTAATTACAACTGCTTAGACACAAGCTAAGACTTCTTAGAGTATCCTGATCAACACTTGATCACTCTAGTTACTTACAAATTAATGTAATCAAATAAGAGTATTACAATTGCTTCTGAAAAGCTATAATCACAACAATGATATTTCTCTTAACGTTTAAGCTTAATCTCACTAATATATTACAACACCAATGTTGTGAGCTTTGATGAAGATGAAGTTTCTGAGCTTTGAGTTGAACAGCGTTTCAGCAAGTTTTTCAGAATAAGTTCGTTCAGAATTGGTAACCTTGCTTCTCATCAGAACTTCATACTTATAGGCACTTGAGAAGATGACCGTTGGGAGCATTTAATGCTTTGCGTATTCCGTACAACATTGCATTTAATGTTTCACGCTTTTGTCAACTACCTCGAGCCTTGTTCACGCTGTGTCTACTGACGTTGCCTTTAATAGCTTCTAACGTTCCTTTTGTCAGTCAGCGTAGCCTGCCATCTTGTACTTGCTTCTGATCTGATGTTTGTGTTTACAACGTTTGAAAATCATCAGAGTCAAACAGCTTGGTGCAGAGCATCTTCTTGTCTTCTGACCTTGAAGTGCTTCTGAGCGTGATACCATGAGGACTTCAGTGCTTCTGCTTCTGAACTCAAATTCTTCTGATGCTTCCATAGACCCATGTTCTGATTCTGCCATGACCATCTTCTGATGTCTTGCCAGACCATGTTCTGATGTTGCATGTTGAACCTTCTGAGTCAAAGCTTCTGAGCGCTGATTTGTGCATACTCTTTATATATTTCCTGAAAGGGAAATTGCAATGTATTAGAGTACCACATTATCTCACACAAAATTCATATCCTTGTTATCATCAAAACTAAGAATATTGATCAGAACAAATCTTGTTCTAACAATTTATTGAGCCACCATTTAATTGAGACACTACAAATTACACTAAAATCACGTCAAAAATCCAAAAACTATTTAGAATGTATCACATTTATAGTACACATCTCAATATACATGCATTGTAGTTATGCTACACAACTCACCATACATCAATTAACTAATTGCCAAAGAAAATCAATTAAAATTAAGAAGGAATAATTAAATGCTATTAAAAAAAACTTAGTGATCAACAAAAAGACGATTTGTATCTCTATTCTTAGATATAATTTTTTACTTTCCTACTAATATCTACCATAATAAATGTTAAATTATTATTTAATATTGTAATTAACTTTTTGATATTCTTAGAATAGATACATATATTTTCATTGATGAAGATAGATAAATCTATTCAGAAATTAATATAATAAGTGATTATGGAGATTTGATTAGAATTTGATTTGATTCATCATCTTGGAGCTCAAGTTTATATATATAGAAAGATTAAATTTAATAGAAAATATTATATATAATAGGCTGCTAATTTATTAATTTTTAAGGATGCATTTGAAAAAGTTTTTGGTGTATTTTTCTTATATTTAATAGATTGAGTCAGTAGTAAATAATAACAATCAATAATACTAATAATAATAATCCTACTATTTAGAAATAAGGAAATTGTTAAAAATTAAAATAATAAAATAAAAGAAAAATAAGAAAGAATTTAAAACGGAAACTATTGATTTATCATAGTTGATGATAATTTTCTAAAATAAATGATAAAATATTTTTTTAACAAACATTTTTTTAAAATACCATTGATGTAAGATTTTTGTTAACATCCCAAATTATATATTGTTAATATTGATTTATCATAGTTGATGATAATTTTTTATTAATAAATAAATCATAAAACCTTTGGATTCGATATTTTTTTATTCCTTTTAAAAAAATAACAACAAAATAATAATCGGGCTTTTTAGAATCCTGAGCGCCCCTTTCCCTTTTGTACGATTTTCTCCTGAAAAGTAAAATATTGTAGAAAAAAAGCTTTGTGTTACTCTAAGATAGAAACATAATAAAAGAAAAATAAAAACTAATAAAATAGATTTAAGTGTGATAATGTCCATAATCTTGAGTTTGATAATTTATTCAATTTGGAAGAAATTTTAGATAATCTTGAACTTTTGATTTGCTGGAGTTATAGCTTTACATTTTAATACTTTTTGCTCACATTAATATTTACTTTTTGCTTTTATTCCGTGTATATATATATATATATATATATATATATATATATATATATATATATATATATATATATATATATGTATATATATATATATATATATATATATATATATATATATATGTATATATAGCTTTTTGCTATATATATATATGTATATATATGTATATATATATATATATATGTATATATATATACATATATATATATACATATATATATATACATATGTATATATATCTATATGTATATATATATATATATATATATATATATATATATATATATATATATATATATATATATATATATATATATATATATATATATATATATATATATATATATATATAGGGGACGACTCAAGTAAGAATATGGAGGAAATCAGCGCTTAGCTTCATCAAAGATAGAATATGGAGGAAAATTAATTCTTGGAGTAGTAGAAGTTTGTCACAAGCAGGGAGAGAAACCATGATCAAATCTGTTCTACAATCTATACCGACTTATATTATGAGTCTTTTCCTCCTTCCCTCCTCCTTAATTGATGAGATCGAAAAGATGATGAATTCCTTCTGGTGGGGTCATAAAAGAGATAGAACCAAAGGTATTCATTGGCTTTCCTGGGATCGTTTATCTATGCCTAAAGTTGATGGGGGTATGGGTTTCAAGAATTTGAATGCTTTCAACCTCGCTATGTTAAGTAAGCAAGCCTGGAGACTTACGACCAACAAAGATTCTCTTGTTTCCCGCCTTTTCAAAGCCAGGTACTTTCCGAATAGCGATTATCTAAGTTCTAATATTGGTCATAATCCAAGCTATGTGTGGCGTAGTATCTGGAGTTCTAAATTTGTGATCAAGGGAGGATTAAAATGGAGCATAGGATCAGGAGAGAATATTTCGGTTTGGGATCATTATTGGTTGGCTGACGGTTCTTCTTTAAGTAATCCCTGGCCGAATAACTTGGTGGTGGATAATCTTAAAGTTTCGGACTTGATTACTCCATATGGTAAAGAATGGAACCATGGTTTGATTGTTGCGCTTGTTGGAGAAGATTCAGCTCAAAAGATTCAGAACACTCCTCTCTTTACTGCGGTTAATAATGATAAATTGTTTTGGAAGCATGAGTCCAATGGTAAATTCTCGGTTCGAAGTGCTTATAGGTATTGTATCAATGATGCTATCGACACCTCTCATCTAAGAATTAAGGAGAGATGGAATTTGTTATGGAATATCAAGGCCCCACCCAGAGTTAAGAATTTTCTGTGGCGTTTGTGTAGAGACTGTGTACCTACAAGAAGGAGACTGTTGGATAAAGGAGTTAATTGTCCCTCTAATTGTGTCGCGTGTAGGGTTGGCGAAGAGAATAATTATCACCTTTTTATCCAGTGTCCTAAAAGCATAGAGTGTTGGAAAAGAGTGGGTCTGTGGCATTTGTTGCAACAGATTAGTAGTAACGGAGAGCTATTTGAGTCGGCAATTTTCTCCTTTTTGCAGGTTTCCAATCAAGACCAAAAAGCGATTTTCTCTGTGATCTTATGGAGCATCTGGAAAGGGAGAAATAATCTGGTTTGGAATCAGGTGGAAGATTCTCCGATGCTTATTTGTCAGCGGGCAAATCAATTGTTGACAGATTGGAAAGAGGCCCAGCAGTATCGTCCCAGCAATGAGACTATTATTCCCCTGACAACTATCATCAGTTGGGAAAAACCGCAGAGGGGTAGATTTAAATGCAATATTGATGCCTCCTTTTCTCATGATAAGGTTGGTTTTGGTGCTTGCATAAGAGATGAAACAGGTAATTTTATTGTAGCTCGGACAGAATGGTTTTCGCCTTGCACCGATGTTGTTATTGGAGAGGCTTTAGGTCTTCTGAAAGCTATAATCTGGGTCCATGATATGGGGTACGACAATATGGATTTTGAATTAGATGCTAAGCGAGTGGTGGATAGTGTGACCATTCCGAGTCCTAATGACTCGGACCTTGGAGCTATTACGGGAGAATGTAACCGGTTGATGGCTCTTTTCTTTAGGAACTCTCATGTTAAGTTCGTTAGAAGACAAGCAAATGAGGTTGCTCACGCTCTTGCACGGGTGGCTCCATTTATGGCTAGTTTTCAAAATTTCTATGATATTCCAACATGTATTCAGAATATTATTATTAATGAAATGAATTAATCTTTTCCCGTAAAAAAAAAAAGCTTTACATTTTAATACTTTTTGCTCACATTAATATTTACTTTTTGCTTTTATTCCGTGTATATATATATATATATATATATATATATATATATATATATATATATATATATATATATATATATATATATATATATATATATATATATATATATATATATATATGTATATATAGCTTTTTGCTATATATATATATATATATGTATATATATGTATATATATATATATATATGTATATATATATACATATATATATATATATATATACATATGTATATATATCTATATGTATATATATATATATATATATATATATATATATATATATATATATATATATATATATATATATATATATATATATATATATATATATATATATATATATATATATATATATATATATATATATATATATATATATATATATATATATATATATATATATATATAGGGGACGACTCAAGTAAGAACACTTGGTTATTATGAGAAATGAGAACAATGAATCACAACCATTAAATTTTGATTTTTTTTATTTTAATGGACATGATTGGTTTCTCTTTCTTTGATCCTTAATATTTAATTTAATTAAAACATAATCTAGTCCATTAAAATTAACAAAATCAAAATTTAATGGTCGTGATTCATTGTTCTCATTTCTCATAATAACCAATTGTTCTCACTTGAGTCGTCCCCATATATATATATATATATATATATATATATATATATATATATATATATATATATATATATATATATATATATATATATATATATATATATATATATATATATATATATATATATATATATATATATATATATATAGGGCATATCATATGAGAATGACTTTTTTATATGAGAATGTGAGAATGAATCTGAACCATAGAATTTTAAAATAAATTGTGGAGATTATGATTGAATCTTTTTTTCTCTCTCCTACTTCATTTATTTTAATAATGGGGAGAGAGAAAAAAAAGATTCACCCATAATCTCCACCATTTATTTTAAAATTCAATGGTTCAGATTCATTTTCACATTCTCATATAAATATGACATTCTCATATGAGAATGTCATATTTATATGAGAATGTGAGAATGAATCTAAACCATTGAATTTTAAAATAAATGGTGGAGATTATGGGTGAATCTTTTTTTTTCTCTCATACATTTTGAAATAAATGATGCAGGAGAGAGAAAAAAAGATTCACCCATAATCTCCACCATTTATTTTAGGCTTAATTGCACTTTTAGTCCCCCTATTATGTATTTGTTAACTTTTTAGTCCCTCTATTTTAGAATCCGGAAATATAGTCCCTCAATTTTGATTTTTGGAGGATTTAAGTCCCTGTTCAAATCTGAGTGGAATTTTTTATGACATGGCATACATTTTGATTATGTGTCACATGCTAAATCACATTATTTATTTCTGATATATTTTAATGATTTTGAAAATTACATAATATATTTTTATTTTAGAATAACAAAAATAAGCAAATGTTATTTAAGTTTCCTAATTTATTTAAGTGAACCCTAATTTTAGATCCTTGCAAAACATCATCTTCGTTCTTCAGACAACCATTCCAGACAACCGTCACCGTTCTTCAGACAACCACCGCCCATTCCAAACAACCATCGTCGTTCTTCAGACAACCATACTCGTTCATCAACTGTCGTCAAGCTTCTGCGATTTCGCCTGAACATCATCTTCAATGTCAAATCCAACATATGTATTGAGGTAAGTGGTTTTGCGCCATTTTTTTTTGCTGAATGAGTTGTTTTAAGTTAGGGTACTGTGTTGTGCTACTTTGTTGGTATTATTTCAGCATAAAATTATGTTGGTGGTCCCAAATTTGTTCAATGAGTATTTTATTACTATATTCTGTTTGTGGCCCCAACTCTATTTCATGAGTATTTTATTACAAATTTCTTTTTGTGGTCCCAACTCCATGTCCCTAATGGGTGTTTATTATACATGTTTTGTGTAGGCCAGTAGTGTCATAAACTGTCAGACTTAGAATACACCATAAGGGAGAATTTATATACCATCCTGTAAAGTTGTACGTAGGTGAAATGGTGTCTGAAATGGATTGGGATTGGGACGTTGACTTAATGTCTTATATGGATCTTGAAAGCGTGATTAAAAGTCAAGGATATGGAAACATAAAGTGTCTTTGGTATTGGAACCCCGTGTTTTCACTTACTCGAGGCCTTCGACCGTTGAATAATGACCAAGATGTTCTAACCTTTATTGAAGATGTTAAAGGACATAATATTGTCGATGTTTATGTTGAACACCCATTTGAAATACCTGATTTTGTTGAAACGGATGAAGTGAATGTGGAAGATGTGCAAAATGATGAAGTGAATGTGGAGGCTGATGAAGTGAGTGTGAAGGATGTGCAAGCTGAAAAAGTGAATGTGGAGGTTGGTGAAGTGAATGTGGAGGCTGGTGAAGTGAATGTGGAGGATGTGCAAAATGAAAAAGTGAATGTGGAGGAAAATGAAAGTGAAACAGATCTTGATTATGAGCCTAGTGATGAGGATGTGGATGAAGGTGATATTGACTTAGGCCCTGATGTTGATGTAGATTGGACAACAGTGTTGCCCAATGATGATATTGTTAGAACAAGATTTGTTCTTATCAATTATCTTAGTTTTGATGATAACAATAATATGAATTTTGCTTAAGATAATATGGTACTCTAATCCAATGCAATTTCCCTTTCAGGAAATATATAAAGAGTACGCATAATTCAGCGCTCAGAAGTTGTGTCTCAAATGGTTCAGCATGCAACATCAGAACATGGTCTGGCAAGACATCAGAAGATGGTCGAAGCAGAATCAGAACATGGGTCTATGGAAGCATCAGAAGAACAAGAGATCAGAAGCACTGAAGATCAGAAGATGGTATCACGCAACAGAAGCACTTCAAGGTCAGAAGATCAGAAGATGCTATGCACCAAGCTGTTTGACTCTGATGATATTCAAACGTTATATTCACAAACATCAGATCAGAAGGAAGTACACGTGGCAGACTACGCTGACTGACAAAAGGAACGTTAAAGCTACTAAAGGCAACGTCAGTAGACACAGCGTGAACAAGGCTCGAGGTAGTTGACAAAAGCGTATAACATTAAATGCAATGCTGTACGGAACACGCAAAGCATTAAATGCACTCAACGGTCATCTTCTCAACGCCTATAAATATGAAGTTCTGATGAGAAGCAAGGTTAACGATTCTGCACCAAAACAACTAATATCAAACTTGCTGAAACGCTGTTCAAATCTAAACTCAGAATCTTCATCTTCATCAAAGCTCACTACATTGCTGTTGTAATATCTTAGTGAGATTAAGCTTAAACGTTTAAGAGAAATATCACAGTTGTGATTATCGCTTTTAAGAAGCATTTGTAATACTCTTAGAATTACATTAAGTTGTAAGGAACTAGAGTGATCGTGTGATCAGTATACTCTAGGAAGTCTTAGCAGTTGGCTGAGCAGTTTGTAACTAGAGTGATCGGTTGATCAGAATACTCTAGGGAAGTCTTAGGAGTGAACTAAGCCTAGAGTGATCGTGTTGATCAGTAGACTCTAGAAAAGTCTTAGAGGGTATCTAAGCAGTTGTTCCTGGAGTGATCAAGTTGTGATCTGTAGACTCTGGAAGACTTAGTCGTGGACTAAGTGGAAAACCATTGTAATCCGTGCGATTAGTGGATTAAATCCTCAGGTTGAGGTAAATCATCTCTGCGGGGGTGGACTGGAGTAGCTTCGTTAACAGCGAACCAGGATAAAAATAATTGTGCATTTTATTTTTATCGTCCAAGATTTAAAGTCACACTTATTCAATCCCCCCCCTTTCTAAGTGTTTTTCTATCCTTCAATTGGTATCAGAGCGCCGGTTCTAAGGTGCAAGCACTTAACCGTGTTTAGAAAAGATTCAGGAAGAGAAAAACGCTTCATTTAAAAGATGGCTGGTGAAACTCCGACAAATCCACCTGCATCTACATCTGGCTCTGCTGAGCAATACAACGGTAACAATGGTTATACAAGACCGCCGGTATTTGAGGGTGAAAACTTTGAATACTGGAAAGATAAACTGGAAAGTTACTTTCTTGGTCTAGATGGTGATCTATGGGATCTTCTGATGGATGGTTACAAACATCCTGTAAATGCCAGAGGCGTAAAGCTGACAAGGCAAGAAATGAATGATGATCAAAAGAAGCATTTCAGGAATCATCATAAATGCAGAACTGTTTTGCTGAATGCTATTTCTCATGTTGAGTATGAGAAAATATCAAACAGGGAAACAGCCTATGATATATATGAGTCCTTGAAAATGACTCATGAAGGAAACGCTCAAGTCAAGGAGACCAAAGCTCTAGCCTTAATCCAGAAGTATGAAGCCTTCAAGATGGAGGATGATGAAGACATTGAAAAGATGTTTTCAAGATTTCAAACTCTTACTGCTGGATTGAGAGTTCTTGACAAGGGATACACCAAGGCTGATCACGTAAAGAAGATCATCAGAAGCTTACCCAGAAGATGGGGTCCTATGGTGACTGCATTCAAGATTGCAAAGAATTTGAATGAAGTTTCTCTGGAAGAGCTTATCAGTGCCTTGAGGAGTCATGAAATAGAGCTGGATGCAAATGAGCCTCAAAAGAAAGGTAAGTCTATTGCATTAAAATCCAATATCAAGAAATGCACTAACGCTTTTCAGGCTAGAGAAGAAGATCCTGAAGAATCAGAATCTGAAGAAGAAGATGAACTGTCCTTAATTTCCAGAAGGCTAAATCAACTCTGGAAGACCAAGCAAAGGAAGTTCAGAGGCTTCAGAAGTTCAAGGAAATTTGAACGTGGAGAATCTTCTGATGAAAGAAGATTTGACAAGAAGAAGGTCATGTGCTATGAATGCAATGAGCCTGGACACTACAAGAATGAATGTCCAAATCTTCAGAAGGAAAGTCCCAAGAAAAAGTTTCATAAGAAGAAAGGTCTTATGGCAACCTGGGATGAGTCAGAAGATGATTCAGAAGATGAGCAGGCCAACTGTGCGCTGATGGCGACAGAAGATGACGGATCAGAATCTACATCAGAATCAGATTCTGAAGAGGTATTTTCTGAACTTACTAGAGATGAGTTAGTTTCCGGATTAACTGAACTACTGGAACTCAAGTCTCAGATTAGTCTCAAATACAAAAAGCTGAAAAAGCAATTTGAATTTGAAACAAAGAAGCTTGAATTGGAAAATTCTGAATTAAAAGATAAACTTTTAAAATTATCCAATGATGTTGGATCTCCTTCTAATTCAGAAAAATCCACTCCTAGTCTAAACCATATTCTGAAAGAATATGATTTAAGTTTCAGGAAGTTCTTATCTAGAAGTATTGGCAGAAGTCAGCTAGCTTCTATGATATATGCCGTATCTGGAAACAAAAGAGTTGGCATTGGTTATGAGGGTGAAACCCCATACAAACTTGAACCTGTTGATGAAATGAAACTCACATACAAGCCATTGTATGATCAGTTCAAGTATGGCCACTCTCATGATATTAGGCACACTTCACATGCACAAAGTTTTCACATAACACACACCAAGAAGCATGTGACACAACCTAGGAAATATCATGAAACTCACATTATAAATTATCATGCTGTTCCTCCTATTGCTTATAATGTCAAACCCAAGTTCAATCAGAACTTGAGAAAATCTAACAAGAAAGGACCCAAGAAAATGTGGGTACCTAAGGATAAGATTATTCCTATTGCAGATATCCTTGGCTGCAAGAAGGACAAAGCACAACATGTCATGGTACCTGGACTCTGGATGCTCGCGACACATGACAGGAAGAAGGTCTATGTTCCAAGACCTGGTGCTTAAGTCTGGAGGAGAAGTCAAGTTCGGAGGAGATCAGAAGGGCAAGATAATTGGCTCTGGAACTATAAAGTCTGGTAACTCTCCTTCCATTTCTAATGTACTTCTTGTAGAAGGATTAACTCATAACCTCTTATCTATCAGTCAATTAAGTGACAATGGTTATGATATTATCTTTAATCAAGAGTCTTGCAAGGCTGTAAATCAGAAGGATGGCTCAATCCTATTTACAGGCAAGAGGAAGAATAACATTTATAAGACAGATCTGCAAGATCTTATGAGTCAGAAGGTGACTTGTCTTATGTCTGTTTCTGAAGAGCAGTGGGTCTGGCACAGGAGATTAGGTCATGCTAGTTTGAGAAAGATCTCTCAGATTAACAAACTGAATCTTGTCAGAGGACTCCCTAATCTGAAATTCAAATCAGATGCTCTTTGTGAAGCGTGTCAGAAGGGCAAGTTCTCCAAACCTGCATTCAAGTCTAAGAATGTTGTTTCTACCTCAAGGCCATTAGAACTCTTGCACATTGATCTGTTTGGACCAGTCAAAACAGCATCTGTCAGAGGAAAGAAATATGGATTAGTCATCGTAGATGATTATAGTCGCTGGACATGGGTAAAATTCTTGAAACACAAGGATGAGACTCATTCAGTGTTCTTTGATTTCTGCATTCAGATTCAATCTGAAAAGGAGTGTAAAATCATAAAGGTCAGAAGTGATCATGGTGGTGAATTTGAGAACAGATCCTTTGAAGAGTTCTTCAAAGAAAATGGTATTGCCCATGATTTCTCTTGTCCTAGAACTCCACAGCAAAATGGGGTTGTAGAACGAAAGAATAGGACTCTGCAAGAAATGGCCAGAACCATGATCAATGAAACCAATATGGCTAAGCATTTCTGGGCAGAAGCAATAAACACTGCATGCTATATTCAGAATAGAATCTCTATCAGACCTATTCTAAATAAGACTCCCTATGAATTGTGGAAGAATAGAAAGCCCAACATTTCATATTTCCATCCTTTTGGATGTGTATGTTTTATTCTGAACACTAAAGATCATCTTGGTAAGTTTGATTCCAAAGCTCAAAAATGTTTCCTTCTTGGATATTCTGAACGCTCAAAAGGCTACAGAGTATACAATACTGAAACATTGATTGTGGAAGAATCAATCAATACCAGGTTTGATGATAAGCTTGGTTCTGAAAAACCAAAGCAAGTTGATAATTTTGCAGGTTATGATATTGACATATCAGAAGTTGTTGAGCCAAGAAGCAATGCATCAGAAGCAGAGCTTCTCAGAAGCAAAGAATCTGAAGATCAAGTATCAGCTTCTCTGGAGGATCTAAGTATTTCTGAAGAACCATCTGTCAGAAGATCATCCAGACTCATCTCTGGTCATTCAGAAGATGTCATTCTTGGAAAGAAGGATGATCCAATCAGAACAAGAGCATTCCTTAAGAACAATGCAGATTGTCAATTAGGTCTTGTATCTTTAATCGAGCCAACTTCTGTTGATCATGCTCTAGAAGATCCAGACTGGATAATTGCTATGCAAGAAGAACTGAATCAGTTTACAAGGAATGATGTTTGGGATCCTGTTCCTAGACCAGATGGATTCAATATAATAGGCACAAATTGGGTCTTCAGAAACAACCTCAGAATGAGAAGATGAGAAATTCTTACGTTTGAGTATCCTTTGAAATGAATTTTTTTTTAAGAAGTTCTGATAGAAATCAATTAGAAATTGTGATTCAGTTATTACTAACGTTTCAGTGTCTAAGTTGATTCAGAATCTCTATAAAAGCAAAACAGCTATAACTGGCTATCCAGATGGTAAACACGTGTTCACTATTTCTGGACAAGCGTGCGTGCAGTTGAGGGGACGTCTACTTAGGTAACTGTGCTAATCACGTCTTTTGTCATTATTATCTCTCCTCATGTCACGTAACATTAAATGCTTTTCATCATTTACTCTCTTTCAGTTTTCTTTTTATACTCTTCAAACGTTTCTTTTCCCTTTCATATTTCTCTCTCTCTGCATTCGGTTTCTTTTTCGTCTCTCTCTCTTTTCATATCATAAACCCTAGCAGTTTCCAATATCTGAAAATTTATCATGAATCCATCGTCAAGCTCTGGGAATCAAGACAATGATAGGAAACAGAAGAGAAAGGCATCTGCTGAACCAGAAACCAAACCTAAAAGAGTTAGGATCTCCTATGACCCTCTCAAAGTGTATCAACCCCTTGACGGTTCCCCTCAACCAACCCCCTCTTCAAAGACCTCCACCACCTCTTCCTCCTCATTCATCCTCTCGGAACCACCTTCTTCACCATCTGATATCTCCTCTCCTTCAACCCTTCCATCAGATATTTCTTCATCTCTCTCATACCCTTTTCCCACAAGAACACCTAATCCCTATAGTGTTGTTCTTCCCGACTCAAGGTTCACTGTCAACCCTCCAACCCCTACCACTCAAACATATCTGGAGCTGTTACATGCTGATGTAAATGGCTGGTTGGAGATCCTGGGTGCTGCTTACCTTAACCATCTGGATATGTATGCTATGAGCAACCTCTGGGATACCTTTCTTCAGGACTTTCTGGTGAAGGCTACTGACACTAAGAGAAGGATCTTGTCTGAAGCTCCTGGTCCTCGTGGTCGTCAGTTGGAAGTGGGTGAAAGCAGCCACCACTGTCTCATCAGGAACAGAAGCGTTCTTGAAGAGAAGAT
Organism: Vicia villosa; assembly: GCF_029867415.1. Lineage (NCBI taxonomy): Eukaryota > Viridiplantae > Streptophyta > Magnoliopsida > Fabales > Fabaceae > Vicia > Vicia villosa. Next base: position 6,520,642 of record NC_081186.1, read on the forward strand.
ACCTGCAGATGAGTTGGAAGAAGAAAATCTCTGCAGAGATATCGTGGTGTGGAAACCCCGGTCTTCTGTGCTCTGGTTTCCTGTGCTGACTGGAGATTTTCAGTGGCTGTTCAACTGGTTCAGAATGAACCCCTCTGAAAGAGCACCTCACATGGTCTTTCCAGTAGTGGTTTATCGTGCTGGAGATGCTGGTCCTACTCCTCCAACCAACCTAGCAGCTATTCTTCAAGCGTTGGAAGATGGAACTTCTGAGTTGCCTGAACCAATATTTGCTAAGGCTACCTCTGAGTCAGACTCAGATGAGGAAATGGAATATGCACAAGCTGAAGATCTTCCAGAAGATCACCCTGCTGAGATTGCTGTCCCTCTGGGCAGATATACTGGTGCTTCTTCTTCTGGTGAAACCTCAGCTCTGATGGAGACCTTGGAAACTCTTCATCAGAATCAGGCTATGCTGGCTTCTCGTTTGGACGCGCAAGAAGCAGCCAATGCTGAGTTTCGTTCCTTCATGACAAGGCAAGCTACAAGCACTGACGGGATTCATGATGTTCTGGCGCGGATTTTGCGTAGGCTAGGATCTTAGTCTTTTGGTCTTTGTAGTTTCCTTTCCTTGTTGCATCTGTTTTTCCTGCATTCCTTTCTTGTAATCCTTGTTTAATTATCAATGAAAAGTTTCTTTGATATACACCTGCATTCCAGTGATTTTATTTGTCGTTTTATACATCTGAATCTTTTTAAATATTCTTTTTGATGTTATGACAAAAAGGGGGAGAAGATAAATGATAAATGATTTGATTAAATCTATCAGTTGCTGGGTAAAGCTCCCACACATTCACTAACAAGAACTGCAAGTTCTATATGGTTTAAGTGTTTTGCAGGTACAAAGAAGTGAAGTGAATCTTCAGAAGCAAACACTAGAAGCAAAACCATAAGAAGCGTTATTCTGTAAAAGGAATAAGCTCTTGGAAACTGAAGCAAGCTGAGTGCTGTCAAGCTTCAGGGATCAGAAGCACTGATAATAGAATTTGAATATCATTGTCTATCCTGTTCTGACAAAATTCTATTTGCTCTGATACATATAATGTTATGGCTCTGATACATTATTTGCTCTGATACACGTTTTTAGCCTAAATGCTCTGATACATTTGGCTCTGATACATATCATGTATTTGAATATACATTTTATGTTCTAACTCGTTCATGCTGACTTTTGTCGTTTAGTTTTTGTTCTGTAACATTTCAGGATGTAGAGATGCTCTGATGATGCTCTGGTACATTCAACAATGTTCTGATACAAATCTAGCATGAAGTGATGTTGGTAGACATTCAAAGTTCTGAAGCTATCCGAGGGAAGCAGAAATCAGAAGATGTGAATGTTCTAGAAGATCCAGAAAACTCAAGTTCTGAAGCTGTCCTGAATGGAAGCAGAAATCAGAAGCTGTGAATGTTCTGAAGATCAAAGAAATTCAAGTTCTGAAGCTGTCCTGAATGGAAGCAGAAGTCAGAAGCTGTGAATGTTCTGAAGATCAAAGAAATTCAAGTTCTGAAGCTGTCCACGATGGAAGCAGGAATCAGAAGCTGTGAGTGTTCAAAGGATCTAAAGAAATTCAAGTTCTGAAGCTGTCCAATGGAAGCAGAAGTCAGAAGCTATGAATTCTCTGAAGGCAGAAGCTTATATGATCGTCTCTACCGAAATAATCAGGGAAGTCTTTTATTAAAGTTCTTCGAGTATTTATTTCAGGGGGAGATTATTTATCTCAGGGGGAGATTGTTAATCTCAGGGGGAGACATATTCATATGCTTATGCTATAGCTGTGTAATTTGTCTTTTGCCGTCTACTCTTTCTGATTGCAAATTCATATCATTTATATATGTTTTTGTCATCATCAAAAAGGGGGAGATTGTTAGAACAAGATTTGTTCTTATCAATTATCTTAGTTTTGATGATAACAATAATATGAATTTTACTTAAGATAATATGGTACTCTAATCCAATGCAATTTCCCTTTCAGGAAATATATAAAGAGTACGCATAATTCAGCGCTCAGAAGTTGTGTCTCAAATGGTTCAGCATGCAACATCAGAACATGGTCTGGCAAGACATCAGAAGATGGTCGAAGCAGAATCAGAACATGGGTCTATGGAAGCATCAGAAGAACGAGAGATCAGAAGCACTGAAGATCAGAAGATGGTATCACGCAACAGAAGCACTTCAAGGTCAGAAGATCAGAAGATGCTATGCACCAAGCTGTTTGACTCTGATGATATTCAAACGTTATATTCACAAACATCAGATCAGAAGGAAGTACACGTGGCAGACTACGCTGACTGACAAAAGGAACGTTAAAGCTACTAAAGGCAACGTCAGTAGACACAGCGTGAACAAGGCTCGAGGTAGTTGACAAAAGCGTATAACATTAAATGCAATGCTGTACGGAACACGCAAAGCATTAAATGCACTCAACGGTCATCTTCTCAACGCCTATAAATATGAAGTTCTGATGAGAAGCAAGGTTAACGATTCTGCACCAAAACAACTAATATCAAACTTGCTGAAACGCTGTTCAAATCTAAACTCAGAATCTTCATCTTCATCAAAGCTCACTACATTGCTGTTGTAATATCTTAGTGAGATTAAGCTTAAACGTTTAAGAGAAATATCACAGTTGTGATTATCGCTTTTAAGAAGCATTTGTAATACTCTTAGAATTACATTAAGTTGTAAGGAACTAGAGTGATCGTGTGATCAGTATACTCTAGGAAGTCTTAGCAGTTGGCTGAGCAGTTTGTAACTAGAGTGATCGGTTGATCAGAATACTCTAGGGAAGTCTTAGGAGTGAACTAAGCCTAGAGTGATCGTGTTGATCAGTAGACTCTAGAAAAGTCTTAGAGGGTATCTAAGCAGTTGTTCCTGGAGTGATCAAGTTGTGATCTGTAGACTCTGGAAGACTTAGTCGTGGACTAAGTGGAAAACCATTGTAATCCGTGCGATTAGTGGATTAAATCCTCAGGTTGAGGTAAATCATCTCTGCGGGGGTGGACTGGAGTAGCTTCGTTAACAGCGAACCAGGATAAAAATAATTGTGCATTTTATTTTTATCGTCCAAGATTTAAAGTCACACTTATTCAATCCCCCCCTTTCTAAGTGTTTTTCTATCCTTCAGATATCTCACAATTCCTCAGGTCATAATGTAATTTCTAATAACGAGCCCAGAAAATAACCCATAAACTTTATCCTCATCTTCAACAAGTCTTCATTTTTCTGTGTGTCCCTAATTAAATCCATAGCCTCATCATTTTTGTTCTTCAAATATCTAATCACATCTTTAGAACGGTTGCTCATGTCTTCATCAACCCATTCAAAATAGTTGCATCCTTTTTTCCCATCACCTTAAAATTACCACAACCATGAAATCTTCTACCCGGTTTCTCATAAGTCCAATATGTCATCAATGGTGATTCAATTCCACACCAACATCTACTCCCTCTTCTCCTTAAACTAGACTGATTTGTTGAGGCAAATGAAAAACTTCTTTCAGACATAGGTTGGAGAAGAAGATAAAAGAAGAAGAAAGATGAGCGAAGGATTTGGAGAAGCAATATTAGCGACGGATCTGGAGATTTCGAGGAATCTTGGAGAAGAAAAACGTGATTTTCTGAGAGGAACAAAGAGGAGAGGCGATGGATAATTGTTAGGGTTCAATAACATTCAAGATCTTATTATATAATGATTATTTAATGATATTTAATTTATAAATATTAAATTAAATTTAAGAAATTTATTAAGTTATATAGGAAACTATTTAACTTAAATATTAATAAAATGTAAATGACTTGGCATGTGACACGTAATCAAAATGTATGCCATGTCATAAAAAATTCCACTCAGATTTGAAGAGGGACTTAAATCCTCCAAAAATCAAAATTGAGGGACCCAATTTCCGGATTCTAAAATAGAGGGACCAAAAAGTTAACAAATGCATAATAGGGGGACTAAAAGTGCAATTAAGCCTTTATTTTAAAATCCAATGGTTTAGATTCATTCTCATATGATATGCCCTACGTGTATATATATATATATATATATATATATATATATATATATATATATATATATATATATATATATATATATATATATATATATATATAATAACGAGAAATCATCCAATCCATTAAATATTATTTAATTTATTCATGACTCATTTTTTATTATTTAGGTGTATTTTATTTATAGAGTATTTAAAATTAAATAAAATTTTATTAGTAGCTTAATAACAAAGATTAATGTACAATTTTATTTAATATTGTTTTCAATTAATAAAAATATTAAATTATTCAATTAATTTTAATGTTACTATAAATTTATTTATAAACTATAAACAATCATAAAACATTTTTTTTAATTTAAAAAATTTTGTCCCGTGTCTCGCACAGCTATACACACTAGAATTAAATCCTTTTTAGATTATTTGTTGTTTTTATTAAAAAGAAAATTTAAAATTTTTTAGTTAAAATAATTAGAAATAAACTGCTCTGGACTGGGTCAAAGATTTGGAGGCCCAAATCATCCCTAAGCCCATAAGGAGCAAACAATGCTCGGCTCCTTGGAGAACCAACAACATTAAAACACTACAACGAGTGCTCGACATAAGATGCTCCCCGCGAGCGTCCCATTTGAAGAGGATCTCCCTCCTCGTCTAGACCCAAGCATACCAAGCACGCTCCCAGCCAGCGTTCCCTCCACCGATTACCCTTCTCCTCGTGGCCTTATGCCGAGAACCCTCATCCTCGTAGGGTTTCTTCACATCCAACCATCGAATAATACAAAGTCCACGTAGTCCCTAAAAGACCACGTCTCCCTTAAAATTCTAAGTGGTTGACCAGGACAGATACCACGTACTCACCTCCGATATTTCCGCATAGGAATCCTGGCAGTCTCCTAATTGGGCCTAGGTATCTAGTCCAGTAGCGAGATCTTGGCCCAGCGTTAGGGGCTATAAATACCCCTTTTCACTAGAGGGTCAGGTATTCATTCTCTCATAATCTTTACCTTTTACTTGCGCTCTGTTGCTCGTCCTCTTACTTTAGCATCGGAGTACCTTGCAGGTACACCCCCTAGTTCACTGAAGATCCAGTTCCTTGCAGGCCTTGAAGATCCATCTGATCAGGTACGATCATAAATCATAATAGCTTTGAATTTAGTCTTTTGTTTTTCTTTTGTAGGATAGTTTCTATTTTATTTTATTTTATTTATTTGTTATTCATTTAATTTAATTTTGTTAATAAAGTTTAATTATTCATTAATAAATAAACCATAATAGATTTAGATTTGGTCTTTTGTTTTTTTTTTTAAATTAAAGAAAAAATAATAATCAAACTTTTTAGAATTCTGAGCGCCCCTTTTCTCCTTTTGGTCTTTTGATTAATAAATTAAAAATACTCAAATTATTTTATAATTTACAAAATATTTAGTTAAATAAACTTTTTTATGTATACTATTAATAACAATAACATTTTATTTATACAAGAATAATCTTACTGTAAGTAAATTTTGTAAATTATAAGTGTTTTTAAAATATTTTTTTACTTAGAAAATATTTACCCGTGCCTCGCATGGGTCTAATATATATATATATATATATATATATATATATATATATATATATATATATATATATATATATATATATATATATATATACACACACACACACACACACACACTTCAGTTTGTTTCGATAGAAGATCAAAAGTTGTTGAAAGAGGTGTATATTACCAACATAGGAAAGAGTTCCTTATACCCTAATAAAGTATCATGCTTAGATGATGATTGACGCACACAATGGGAAGTGTTAGTGGGAGATTGTTGGAGTAAGACCTAATAGCCAATCAATATTGGCTTAATATGCTTTTGTATCATGACCTTGATATATATTGTTTTTTAATATATATACTTATTAGGCATTTTATTTATTATGTTATTTGTATATGGCATAATAAAGTCCATGGAATAATTAGTCTATTAATGACCTATTAAGTGTAACTTAATCGTGAGACCTCATAAAACATAAAGACATTATTCTTAAAATATTTGTAGTCAAGCTTTATTGTCAAATAGGACAACAGTAATGCATAGAGACTATTATGTGAGTAGACTGATGATCGTATCTCACGGGTCATGGATATGAGATATCAAGTCTTCACATAGGTATAAATATTATGAATAATATTTATATTGAATTGAGCCACCATGAGATTACTACATAGTTTGTTATGTAAGTGTCCTAAGTTATTCTCATAGTGATAGTGGTGTATATCACCCTTCGACCTGAAACCACTATGAATACTAGATGTGGAGTTGAATACGTTATTGCTAATCAAACATTATTCGTAACAGGATGGCCATAAAGATGGTTGATGGGTATTTTACAAATCACGCTGAAGGACATGAGTGACCTAGATGTGATTTTCTCCTCCTGCATATACGGGAGTAATATCTGTGGGCCCCTTGATAGAGTATGACTGAAAAATACATGGTCGTGCTCAAATAAGTCGATATCAAATATTGGGGTTATTTGTTGTTATCAAGTATACTCGGGAATCAAGACATAAAATATTAAACTATACAAGGGTGACACATTCTATGTCTTGTGTTTAATATAGATATAAGTGCAAAAGGGTAATTATACACATGATCATTATCACAGAAAGGTTATGTCAGATCATACGACATTCTCATCACTAGGATAACAGTGATGTGTTGCTAGATACCGCTTACTGTTTATAATATTAACTAAGTGATTTAACATTATTGCCAATGTTACGAGAACCTACAGGGTCACACACATATAGTACTTATATCGGAATGGATGAATAAATTAAGTATGATTTAATTTAATTATGTGTTAATAGTATTTATATTATTTAATATACTAACACATCTAATTTATTTGATTAAATATAATTTAATTAAATGAGAATTGACAATTGGTAAAATTAAATATGATTTGATTTAATTAATATTTTATTTAATTAAAAGAGTTTAATTAAATATAAATAATATTTATTTAATTAAATAGTTTAATTAAATAAGATTGGGCTTATTTTGGAAAAGCCCAAAATAAGAGCATTAGGGTTTTTAAAGCTCTCTATAAATAGAGGAGCTTTTTCCCCTACCAAAGTTAATAGTCAATTATTTCAGAGCAAGAACGTCTAGCATCGCCTTTCACTTTGCACTCGCGTGGACTACGTAGAGACACCGGTATTTTTTCGCCGTTCGTGATCAAAAGATAAATCACACTTCAAGAGGTAACTCTTGAATCCTTATTGGTGGTTGATTTGTGATTAATGATTTAATCAAGATCCGTTCATCGGGATTATTCCGCAAAGAGGATAAAAAATTTGAAAACCCCTTCTTAAAATCCCAACAGTTGTTCCATAGATCCATGACATGTTTTTGTATTTCTGATTTCATGTACTCTTTACATTTCATGCTCACGTTTTTTGAAATATGGAACAAACACAATAGATGAGTTGCATTTGGAAACACAAATTCCATGACATTCATCAATACAAATTCTCGATTCGTCACAACAATCTTCAGTAGCAATTTCTCTGAAGTGAACAACTATGCTTCTCTAGTGCCCATGTGAAATTTTCTTCCCTTTCCTATTCCAAATAGGCAAAAGCAACTGAAAACGTCAACTTCGTTGACGGAATACCAATAATCTCAAGCAGTGGTATCCGATACTTGTACGATCAAAATGAACATAATCAAACAGCTCACTAAACATCCACAACAAATTTGATGATGTGAAAAATAAAGTTCTTACTTATTTTTCTTGTACGTACAATCAAATATTAAAACTAGATGAAACATATTCAAAAAATTCCTAGAATTAGGAGGTGTCCAGAATATATCAGCTACATTTTTCTTTGTGAATAAGGCTCGATAACATTTGCATTTATGTCAATGTACCTCTCTTGCCTATTCAGTATGTTGATATAGCTTTATACACCTGGGTAATACTCGCGAGGATTCTGGATCTTTGTCTTTCAAAGCAGCAATTATGTACCTTGGTGCCATATTGTATCTCGTCATGTTAATCACAAACTTTCTTTCATGATCTTTTAGACAACCCAATATATTGTGGCCTTCCATATCATTATCTAGTCTAAGTGCATCTCGCATCTAACCATCACCTTCCAATAGGGGCCACTTGAAACAGATCTCAACCTAAAAAAATATTTAACCTTCATACTATAAATGCCATCAAAAGAATTAGTGGTTTCGGATACATTTCTCTGTTTGTAATTCCCTCTTTTTTCACAACCCATAATTAATTTATCCTTCCTCCCTTGCATTTCATTAGCAAAATCAGAACGAACAGTAACAACAATAATACCATGTTGGTTTCCTAAAAAGAGATACGAGTCTAACGTGTAGATTTGTACCATAGTGCTTGTATCCTGAGAAGTACTCCTTAAGTAGTTTTTCTATACAGTCTGACATAATTTTGATTCACATGCAGGTATGATTGGTTGAGAAAAATATAAAGTTGGCACCAGATGATCAAAAGGTCGTAAAAGGCAACCGACTCGCTATGTTGGGTAACTCTCACCCGGTTATTCATCCCAAAGGAGGTTGATCCCTAAAACATCGTCCAAATTAGGACAATATATAACTACAAATTTTGAAAATTTCATCGGTAAATAAAAGTAGCAAATGTTGCTCATTTGGTGCCAAAAAAAATGAAAAAGTCTTGACTAGTCTTGTGCATTTGATGATCATCACAAATTCTCAGTGCCTTAATTTGATTGTTCGAGTGAAAAGGAGGAAAATTGGAAAAAGATCGACCAAATAATGAAGAGGAAGTGGATCAAACACCTAAAGAGAAAGAAGAAGATCGACCAAGCGAGAAGAGTGATCTTCCTCTTGCATGGAAATATTCTAAGGACCATCCTATGGAGAAAATTCTAGGAGACATATCAAAATGGGTGACAACACGGTCAAGGATAAGTAACTTTTGTTTTTATTATTCTTTCGTCTCTCAAATTGAACCTAAAAACTCAAAAGATGCATTAGTCGATGAGCATTGGTATTTAGCTATGCAAGAAGAGCTAAACCAATTTAAGAGAAATGAGGTTTGGGACCTTGTCCCTCCTCCGCGAGACCATCGAGTAATTGGCACTAAAGGGGTGTTTAGGAACAAACTAGACGAAAACGGTATCATCACTCGCAACAAGGCCCGTCTTGTTACTCAAGGGTATAGCCAAGAGGAAGGGATAGACTATGAGGAGACCTATGCTCTAGTCGCCCGACTTGAGGCAATTCGCTTGTTAATTGCATTTGCATGTTCACAAAACTTTAAGCTTTATCAAATGGATGTTAAGAGTGCTTTCCTAAATGGGTTTATTAATGAAGAGGTTTATGTATCTCAACCTCCCGGATTTGAAAACGTTGATTATCCTGATTATGTTTATAAACTTAAGCGTGCCCTGTATGGTTTAAAACAAGCTCCTAGAGCTTGGTACGAGCGGCTTAGTAATTTTCTAACTAATCAAGGTTTCTCAAGAGGGAAAGTTGATACTACCCTATTCATTAAGAGACATGAAAATCATTCAATATTAGTTCAAGTGTACGTGGATGATATTATCTTTGGTTCTACTAACACGACTCTTGTAAAGGAGTTTTCTAAGCTTATGCAGGGAGAATTTGAAATGAGCATGATGGGTGAACTAAACTACTTCCTTGGACTTCAAATAAAACAACTAAAAGAAGGAACGTTTGTGAGTCAAACCAAGTATTGTCAAGAACTCATCAAACGGTTTGATATGGCAAAGTCCAAGGCCATTGACACTCCTATGCCTACCGCAGTAAATCTTGATCGGGACGAGCATGGTAAGCCGGTTGATGTAAAAAGGTATAGAGGTATGATCGGTTCCCTACTTTACCTTACCGCTTCCCGTCCCGATATTATGTTTAGTGTATGCATGTGTGCAAGATATCAATCATGTCCCAAGGAGTCTCACTTAAAAGCCGTTAAGCGCATACTTAGGTATCTCGTAGGTACCACAAGGCATGGCTTATGGTTCTCCAAAGGTAGTGATTGCTCTTTGGTTGGATATTCCGATTCCGACTTTGCCGGGTGCAAATTGGATAGGAAAAGCACTAGTGGAACATGTCACTTCTTTTCAAATTCCTTGGTTAGTTGGCATAGCAAGAAACAAGTGTCCGTTGCTTTGTCAACCGCCGAGGCGGAATATGTGGCGGCTGGTAATTGTTGTGCTCAAATACTTTGGCTCAAGCAACAATTACTTGACTTCAATGTCAAGCTTGATCATATTCCTATCTTTTGTGATAACACAAGTGCTATAAATCTAACCAAAAATACGGTCTTGCACTCTCGCACTAAACACATAGAAATACGCCATCATTTCCTTAGGGATCATGTTGAGAAGGGTGATGTAGTGTTTAAGCATGTTGATAGCAAAAATCAACTTGGCGACATCTTTACAAAACCACTAGCTACCGAGCCCTTCTTTCACATCCGTAGGGAACTCGGTGTCCTTGATATATCGGATAGGTTGCAACTATGAGTAGTTGCATATGCTTTATTTATTATCATTATCTATGCTCTCACAATGTTTGAAGTGTTCATCAAAAGATATGTGAGGGCTTGTTTCTCATCTCCCTTGTGTAAAGGTAATATCGTTTCAACCTTAAAACTTACTTTATGGTAATGTATCACTATGGTAAAGTTGAAATATGTGTATTTTGTGACTTAATTTTATCTTTCGCTAGACATAATTCTACCGTACTTTGTGTTTGTGTAAGGATTTGAATTGAGCTATGTGCTTATTCTCGTTTAGCTATTTATGTTATTTTGCCGTTTATTTTATCATTTAGCATTGTTTTATGTGAATGAATGCTTTATGATTATGATTGCAAAAGGGCTTAGAAATTATCAAAACTGAACTATGTTATTCCACCAAATATGTATAATGCTATCTATCTCTTTTTAATGTTGTCAAAGGGGGAGAAAACTGAGTGAATTTTCAGCAAGCAATGGAAAACACATGCACCAAGATAGGGGGAGCATACAGAAAGGGGGAGCAAGAACCTCGGTTAAGTAATGCCTCGATACAAAGATTCACAATTTTTGCAAAGATTCACAATTTTTGCCATCATAAAAAAGGGGGAGTATGTGAGGGCAAGGTGTAGTTTTCATTACGTCAAAACATTGTGAATCAACTACAACCCAAATGGAATCTGAGAAACCGAGCAAATGCAACTAAGACAAGTATCTTTGACCACAAGACATTAATAGGTCGACTCATGGATGCAATAGGTCGACCTATTGCAAGCTGATTCTGAAAGATTCCAAGTAAGGAGTGAATGCGTCGACGCATTACATGCATAGGTCGACGCATGGAACTTTGAACGTATCTCGTGTATGCGCACGCTGACCCTTCAGGTCGACTCATTCAGCTTTTGAAACCTCGGGTGAAAAAGGAAAATGCGTCGACGCATGGATGGTGTAGGTCGACGCACAGGACTTTGGGGAAATCACGGGAATACGCACGCCGACCCTTCAGGTCGACGCAAGTGTCTCACATTCCTCCTTTTCAGGTGCAACAAACTCAATAGGTCGACCTATGCAGAGAGCAGGTCGACCTGTCGCTCATTAAATTGGTTTTTCTGCTGTGTTCAAATTGGTTATGCATTAAGTGTGGTATAAATACTCAAGTGATCATTCTATAGCAAAAATAACAAGAAACGTGAAATATAGACTCAGCTTCTTCTCATCTTCAACCTTTCGCTTATTGATCGAGAATCACACATAATCATCTTTCTTGATCGAAGTAAGGAACGTGTGTTGATAAAGTTCGACGATAGAGTTTGTCTTGTTCGAGATTGGACGGTAGACATTCATCTTGTTCGAGTGAAGAGTGTTGAGGGTGTTTCTTGTATAAAACCTTAGGGTTTTTCCTTCCTCATCAAAGATTTTGGTTCGAAGGTTTTTGACGATCGATTTGCTTTGGTAATCAATTCAGCCGTGCATAAGGGTTTGAGAGATTGAAGATCTACTTAACAAACTTGCTACAACCGGAGGATTGAGAAAGAAACGATCGGGGTCTTGATCGTGAAGATTAGACACTGACTTGATTCGACTCGAATCAAGGGAAGGATCAAAGTGTATTTCAATTTTACTGCATTGTTGTAGGTTGTGATTGGTACTTTCTTTCCTTGTTAAACATTTTGCAATTAAATAAAACTTTCCTAATTTCATTTGAAATTAGGGGCAGACGTACTCCTGCGAGGACGATAGAGGAACTGCCTAAACAAATATCGTGTTCCTTATCGCTTTTACTTTATCGCATTTTCACTTGTTTTCGTTTATTTCCATTATTGAACAAAAACTAAGGTTAGGTAAAATATCGATCACCAAGTGTTCGATAAAATTACTCAATCAAATTTTTGTTCATATTTTAGTGAAAACGTTCATTGTGAGTAATATACCATATAGTGTGTAATTGAGAAAATCGAGATATTCGTTAAAACGTAATTCATCACTTGTCATTCTCATCCGTTTGGTTTATAGCACATATCTGGTCCCCGATAACATAATCATCTTAGACGATTAAGTGATTCAGGGAAGTCACGTTTCAAATAGCTAAAATCTTCTTAGGTCAAAAAAGGTGGTCTATTCACCCCCCCTCTAGACCAGTCCTATCGTCTAACAGATTTAAGTACAAAGCATAGTTAGAGAGATGTCCAAAATGGGAGATAAGGTTTTAAATTTTCTAGCAGAAACTTTTCGCGTCATGTGAATGGCGGACTAACCGTCTCTTGATCAATCAGAACAGAAGTCTCACGTATGAGTACCGGTATGCAAGGAATTTATTTATCTCTTGTACTTGTCTCTTGCTCGTGTGCCAGGCCTCCAAACGCGTCCCTGGACGCGTGCCAGAAGTCTAGAAATTTACTGAAAATGCCTCCCTCTGCCAGGATGCATCCCCAGACGCGTGTCACTGGGCCAGACGCATGTACACGTGATTTGTTAGGCCTTTGTACTTAAAAAGCCCAAAAACGCTGAAATAAAAGGAGGAGAACGCGTTGGCACAAGGGTTAGACGATTTTGAAGGCAAAAAACACTGTAGAAGGCTGAAAAACTCAGATTTTATGCAAGGATTGAAGATTGCCATGAGCTTTTACCATTGAAGATCTGATTTCTTTCATTTATTTGTAATGTCTATAATTCAAACTATGTTTTGTGTTATTGTTATGAGTAGCTAAACCCCCCATTGCTAGGGGGTGACCCTGATTCAGATTGTAATGAATTTATTTCCTTAATGTAGTACAATTTGGTTTTCATAATCTTGGTTTGTTCTACGTCTGTTCTTAATGCTTTAACCGTTAGAAAAACGGATATTGAATTTGTATTGAATAGTTTTAGCTGGACAACAAATTATTGGTTGACATGATTAAGAACATAGGATAATAAATATCACCTAGGACTAGGGATACTTTATCTTAGCCGGTAATTCTTGTTATTGGAATGCTTGATTATAACCATAATTGCCTATGGACATGGTAATTAGGTTGTGATGTCAAAGATCTTTTCACTAAGGAATTAGGATTAGATACTCTAGAGAACCGGTAATCAATTGATGAAAATTTGTTGTTGCATTGAGAAGGCAAATTTGTTACATGAAGATCACCGAGCCCTAGTAATCTACTCATCTCGGTTCATTGTTTCTATACTTTATTTTTGTTTAATTGAAATTTCACTATAAACCAATCAAAACCCCTTTGAACTTTTTTCTAATTGAAATATTGATAAAACTCTTATTCGTCAAGTAGTCCTTGAGATTCGACATCCGAGGAATTTTTCCTTTATTACTGCAGAGGCAAATTAGTACACTTGCTAATTTACCGATCATCATGTTAAATTAGGTTTTAGTGTTTAAACTCTAATTTGTTAAGTTAGCTTGTTTATTAAGTTAGCTTGTGTACTGGGCCTTGTGGAAAAAGCTCATTAGTTAGTATGTTAGGTTTTATTATAAATAGCATACTAGTATCTCATCATTGCAAACAACAAATCCTAATTTAGGGCGAGAGAGGTTATTTGTTATTCTTGTAAACTTGTAATCTTGTTTTCTAAGAGAAAGTAAAAGAATAGCAGTTATAACCAAATTTTGTGTTCTTCTTCTTACTTGTTCTTTATTTTTCCCTTGTTTTATACTTCGTTATTGGCATTAAATTCACAACACGAGCCAAATAATTGTACCTGACGTGACTACCTTGGATTTTATCAATCTCCTCCAAGCCACTCTCAGGGGTAACTCCCAACATCCCAACCAACATATCCAACGCCTCCTCCTTACTGATCCTCTAATGATCCAAGAATCTCCCTCTGATTAGAAGATGCAGCAGACACGCAACGTTGTCGAGTGTGATCGTCATCTCACCATGTGGTATGTGAAACGACGACGTCTCATGGTGACACCTCTCGACGAACGCGTTAATCATACCTTAGTTGACCATGCTGTATCCACACTGGGTCAAATCTTTCAACCCTGTAGGTTATAAAAGCTCATCAAACCATGGCTCTATAGGGGGTAACAGCTTCCAGATCTTTCGCCCACGACTAATGACCTTGAGCGTATCACGGTCCTACAAAAATATTTTGACGGATTTAATCAACAAACCAAAATTCAAAATTCATAAACAAAATCATACGGTCCTCCTCCAAAACCCTGAGGCGTCAGAGGCTGTGCAGATGCTCGCGGTGCAGGTGCAGGCTGTTCACGAGTTGCCTCTGGTGTCATTTGGGGATGAGGTTGAGGCTGTGACTGAGGATGAGACTAGGCCCCTCTGGTACGTCTGGTGTCGCAAGAGAACCTGAGGTCTCTCTTGCCTCAAATCATGTACGTGAAGAGGTGCGTCTGCGGGAGGACAGGAATGGAGAAGGGTGGACTAGAGAATCTTGTCTGGTGCGGGAGGCCGAAGTAGTGGGAGTAGCAAGAGGAACACCGGAAGATGAAGTTGGTGCATCCGGTGTGGCCTGTCCAGATGTAGGAGGAGACTGGGTTTCCTAACTCCTTTCTCCCCGCACAGAAGCGTGTTGTGCTACCCTGTTATGTCTCAATCGAAACGCTCTGTCAGTCCTTGCTCCTGTAGAAGCACGGAAAAATGTTAACTCAAGGACCAAAGTTGAAAACAAACTTGAAAATACATTAGGGGAAAAATTAGAAATATACATGCGGTTTTGTTCTTGATGAAAACCGGAAGTATATTTTTTATTTCTGCTGCGATTTCAGAGGTGTTTTAATGGCACGCCATCCCCACAAAAGAACTTAATTAAACAACCATTGATCATTTAAAAGACATGTCTAACACCTTATAAATGATTTATAATGTTCAAAACAATTCACAAATACTTAATTTCTGACCTAAAACACGTATTTAAGGGGATTTTACATAAACTCTAAAAATTTCAAAATCAACTTACTTGATTGATTGTTGTTTTTTTTGTTGTTTGATTGTTGTTGGATGTCTAATGCCTTAGAACGACTTCGGCTGCAAATGCGGCTGATTCGGTTAAAGTGAAATTGAGAGATTTTGAGAAAGTGAGTATATTTGATTTTGTTTTTGAAACTGTAATGGGAGGGGGAGAGGCAGCGCGCCTTTTAGGTGTCCCATAAACCCGAAATAAACTTGCGGTTGCATATCGTAGTTACATTTCCGGTTAGTTTCAACATTAATGTCAATTATGGTGCGCACCGGAAATAAACTTTTAATTTTGAGGAGCATTTTTATTATTTCACATGGTACGTTGGATAAACATGGGTTGGAATAAGAAATCCCTAAGTAACATTTTTATTACCAAGTCTATCTTGAGTAAAATAGCTTCAGAATTTCAAAAATAAATTTAAAGGACTCCCTATCCAAATCCTTCTTTTCCTTGTGACATTTACTTCTACTTTAATTCAAATAAGAGTTCTACCGTTAAATGCCTGTTCACTTAACAAGTTTTAGAGGAAAAGATTCACAAAGAAGTAATGTTAAAATATGGATTCATTCAAGAAGGATGACCACCATTTTTCAATAGATCAAAGAATTACTTGAAAAAGGAAAAATGCATATGTTCTTAAAATCCAGATACATGTATGCGGCGCAAAAGCAGTATGAAAACTTTGTTCCACTAGATGAACCATGAATTAAATTAAAACAATTGAAGGTACACTTAAACTCTAAAGCTCATTTGTTTTTTTTTTTTTTTATTGTTAACAATTACATTAATTAATGATGAATGTTTTATCTTTATGAGCCTTATTCACCATTAATTAATGATGAATGTTTTATGCAGAACTACACTAATGAATCAGAATTAGAATGACCTTTAATTTTCCAACTGCATTAGAAACTTTGATGAACAATTGCACAACCATGACATGTTAACTTGAATACAAATAAAAACTGAGAAAACAAATAGTCAAAAGCTCCTAACACTGCTAAAATCCCAACCCAATACCCTCAGTTGGTTCTTTGGTAAATTCCAATCTCTTAACGGGATCATGAAGGACAATGAAATGGTTATTGTGGTTGTAATTGTCAGTACCAGTTGCATTTTTCCTAGAAAATGAGCAGAGGTTAACAGTTTGAAGATATTCAAGGATTTAAGTGGCCTGGAAGATATTCATGAAGGACAATGAATTCTATGGTCTTCGAGAAATAAGGCAAGGTCCATGAATCACTCCTTGATTTTGGGAGTAATTCAGTATTAGAATCAAGAATAGAATAGCCTTGCAATAGTTCCTTCCCTGTCTTTCGCCACACAAGCCATAAGGCCTATTTCTGACTCATGTTGCAGGCACTTCAATGGCTGGCGGGTAAGCCTCTGCAAATTTTCAAAACCTGCATTTTAGTGCAAGTAAATATGGTTAGTACATCCAGCGATTATGACTTAAGCGACGTAACTAATTCTTCGTAGTTGTGTACCGCATACCCTAACTCGCATCATGTACTAAAGAGAATTGCGAGCTCTGATTATAGTTGAAATTGAAACCCTTAATCTTGTAAATGGACTGTGATGCATTTCATGAGCCTTGATTCCCGCTGTTGGTGAACAAATGTTGTGTAGCAGGCTGGCTAGCCAAGGAGTTCACATGGATATTGTCGCCTTTTTTGAGGGTGGCGTTAGAATTCTTATGTTTGAGCTTCTTCTTTATATTGATAAAGCGACCTTAACTTCCCTTTGCCTTTCTCAAATCAAGTAAGTGATAGAGATTTGGGAAGACATGATTGTAAGAAGTGAATGTTACGGCTGTGACTATGATCATAATTCTACACAAATGCCAACAAGTGTAGTTTTGTAGATACATCTGTGCCAGTCGCTTATGATTTTCCTAAACTAAGAAAATGCCATGCCAACCGCCGAAACTCCCATACCATGAGGATGCTGGTCTCCAAATTGTATGACTGCATCTAACCAAAACCAAATTAAAAATAGTAACATTAATTGCAAGCTTAAGAGAATAAAATAAACATATTAGGCTTGTTCTACAATAACTACTGTTAGAAACAGGTGGGCTGACAGCAGCTAAAGTTGCATCTGAATGCCATACACCCTAACATATCTCATTTGATTCCGATGCGGTGGATGGAGCTAACCTGCAAGGTTAGCACTCCAACGCTCAAGTTAGTGTATGAAATGAATAGTGGAATTTCAAATGGGGAAGAAGTTACCTGAAAATGGCACGCTTTGCTTTCTTTATAAAGGGGTTTGTTTGTGACTGAAATGTGAAGGGAAGGAGAGAAATGCAGACGCCCGTAGGATGGATCTGATGGCCCTGATTGCTCCTTACCAGGCCTTGGGGACCGGCCCAGAACACTTTCCATTATCCAACCAACCAAACATCTGCTGTTATTCAAAACAAAGCCTTTACTGTTATTTTAACATTAAATTGATTCTTTTATCGGTCTTGCCTAATAGACTAGTGGTTATAAAACTGGACAACATAAACATCTGTTGTTATTCAGTATAACTGGATGATTGCAAGGACATAAGCATAGTTCTAAATATTGACAAACAAAATCACTTTAAACATCCGAGGTGTAACACATATTGACACAAAGAATAAGGAAAAGTTAGACAAAAAACAGGTATGCACACAAAGACAGAGCAGTTTTATGTAGAACCTTGAGTAACAAGAATTGTAATAAAGTAAAACATAAACAACAATTGCTCTTTTTAAATTGTCATTCAGCCTTTCCCACAACCTTATAATAAAAAGTTCAAAGTTCAACAACAGCCTAATTTGAAACAATAAATCAAGTCTCAAATCACAAATTTTTCATTTAAAAAGTCATATTAAATGTGGATCATGAAACACCCAAGTTTTTCAAATAACATACAACCCAAAGCTATACATTCTTCAAATAAGTTTTATGTAGAAGCATAGTTCTAAGTATTCACAAAAAAAAAATAACCTATAACCTTAAACATCTGCAGTATTGACACAAAGAATAAGGAAATGATATACAAAAGAACAGGTTTGCACACAAAGACAGTGTGACAAACAAGTAGTAGTATCAATGTATGGAAATTAAACATCGGCGCGACAGAGAGGACAGTTTTTTCGAATGTTAATCCATTTTAGAATGCAGTGAGTATGAAAAACATGAGAGCAGCGCAACGGAATTGGCGTGGAAGAAGCATTAGACAAGTCAAGAAGACAAATGGAGCAGATGGATTCTGCATCTCCTGTTGATGTTGTAACATGTTCTTGAACATCCATCACCACAGCAGCAGAAGCCCTAGTAGTACCATTGTAGTGGTGGTGGGGATGACCATGATTAAATGACCGTGTTGTTTGATGAATCCTTGATCTTCTTGGAGTGTTGTTGGCCATATGAGAATGATAGACAAGAGTTTCATCAACCACAGAGAAGGTTGGTGTTGATGAAACGCTGTTGTTGCGGTTGTGAGACATTAATCTTGTTGGAAGATTGTTGTGGTGGTGAGACGAAGAAGAAGGTGTTGTTGTTGTTGTTGTTGTTGGGTGGTGGTAGTGAGACATGGTACGAGAATCAAAGAGAACAAACACAGGTAACATGTTGTTGTGGGTACGAGGAAGTTCTTGAGCTGAGGCTAAATCCAAGACAGCAACATCGTCAACAACTGAAAGCGGTATCAACATTCTTGTTACTGCACAAATGATCGTAGAGAGAATTTGAGAGAGAGAGAGAGAGAGAGAGAGAGAGAGAGAGAGAGAGAGAGAGAGAGAGAGAGAGAGAGAGAGAGAGAGAGAGAGAGAGAGAGAGAGAGAGAGAGTTTGGAGCAAGATAGAATGAGAATGAATGTTAAGAGTGATTGCGCGAATCTTATTTATAGAAGCTATTTTTTGTGACCGTTGTGTGGGATGGGACTAAATAAACCCTAAAATCTTTTAAGGATTTGTGTCATTAATGAAAAGGATTTATTAAGATTTGTAATTAATGAACCAAATAAAGATGTCTTGTGTCACAAGTTTCATTCTCAACTTTGAGCCTCATCTTCAAGTAACTATCTCGCACCCCCTAATTTTATACAAATACTTATTTTGTTATTCAGATAAAAAAAAAATTATATTTTCTTGTTTCTTTTTTAATTTTTACATGTTATATAGATAGAGAATTTTAATTTTGAGAAAACCTATAATTTTATATCAAATCTTTTAATATTCAATGTAAAATCAAATTTTAGAAAAATCTTTAGTTTAATACTGAATTTTTGAAAGAACCGATTATACTTCAATCTAATTTTTGAGTCTCATCTATATCTATTGGTCTAAACAAAAAGTCAAGAAATAGTAGGAGAATTATATTTGACACTTTTAATAATTAAACATGACACCCTTACACTTTGGATAAAATTATTAAAATATTTTTTTAACAAAAAAAAAAAGTAAAACCAAATTTTTTATTTATAAAAAATTTCAAATAACTAGCCATACTCTATTTCTTTTTCATAAGGTACACCAAAGTGAGTCATGTGTGGTCGTCAATAAAGATGACAAACCATCTTGATTCAGTAACATTGTTGATCTGTGATGATCTCATACATCCCTATGAATAAGAGAAAATGGTTAGGAGGGTTTATAGATTTGCAGTGGATGGATGTGTATGTTTTGACAATTGGCAAATTTCACATTGAAATTTCTTTTGATAATTATTATTTTTATTCTTTCATCCATGCATCTTCAAGTGAAAGGTTGATGTTCAGTTGATGTTCATTCTTTGCTTCTCTACTCCTTAGTAGAAGTTGGTAGTCTGTCTCTAATAAACGACGTTGCGTATCCACGGTAACCTTATAATCTTTCCCTAAGAGAAGTTGGATTCCTCTCTTCTGTGGATTTGTTTTTTCCTTTTGTTCCTTTTTCTCAGTTGAGACTTTTCATGATACTCTCCTGTGAGAATCCTTGTATCCTATTTATCCCTTGTGATGCCTTTTCCCATATTAATCTTTGTCTTCTCTCATATTAAATCATACCTTCTATGGGATCTTAGGCCTAAAATGGGGTTTTACATTAATATTTAAGTCCCCCTGATCGCGTTGAGACAAAGATTTCTATCTTTGTATCTCCGGATAAGAGAAACTTAAATAGGGGCATCTGTCATACCCTAACTTTTAAACCAAGATCCCACACCATGTGCGTCTTTCATTAAGTCTTTTGACTTCATCAATCACACATAGCATAAGTTTCATCTGATTATTGCACACAAGTTGGTGATCGGGAATTTTCATTGATATGAGCATAAAAGGGTCTAAACCACAGGTATCTTGTGATTTAGGTTTTCATCATCTCATGAGGTCCTCATCTTCATCAATGTCTCACTACATTAAGGTTTCATCATTTGTTCATCAAGTGTGAATGGAATTAGGGTTTTGAGACCCTCAATCAAAAGATCAAGAATTAGGGTTTTGTGTGTTGAGCTTCAATTGTGTAACAATCAAGAGGTCCTCATTACTATAATTTCTATAGCCTCAAGGTGTCTCAATGTATTGAATATTGCATCATGATCATAAGATTTCATTGGATTTGGAAGATTTGGATTCATTTGATGAAAAAGTCAACTACAAAGACAAACTTTGACTTTTGCAATTTTTTGGTAAAAAATGGACTTCTCAAGATGAATGTCATGAAAACATGTTCGATACTTGAAATTGATCAAGAAAATTAAGGTTACTTGCAAAAGGGACAAAAGTGAAGATATGGAAATTTTTTAAGTCCACAAAATCGATGTTAAAGTGCATAACTTTCAAAGCTTTTAACTTCAAATCCAAGAAACCATTTTTCATGCCCAAAGGATGTACTTCAAGATGACATTTGGTACTACACCATAGCAAAATGAATTGACTAAGAAACTCATAAGGACTGGAAGATATTAAGTGTTGAAGTTGGCATAGCCAGACATGAACTTTACTCAAAATTTTGAAGCATTATCCACTTGATTCAAACATTGTCCAAAGATGCATTCCATTTTGAGCTTAAAGTCATGACTTCCATTTTGATAAATAAGCTTTAATCACAAAGTCAGTGCTTGGAGCTTTGTGATTGTTACTTTTGATCACACATCATCTCAATGCCAAGAAGAACCTCCTACAAAGTTGCAACTACTCTAGAAAGGCTCCATGATCACTTGTGAACCACCATGTTTATGTACTTTCAGATTGAAATCTAACCAAAACAACTTTTGATAGAGGACTCATTTCCAGCTGATTTCTTCACACATAAACCACAAATGACCTCTATAAATAGTAGACCTTGGCTCTGAAGTCCAACACAAAACAACTCTCTAGTTCACCATCTCACTCAAAGCTCATTTTTACCTTCAAACAAAAAGTTTCGAATTTGCAAATCCCCTTAAGTTTCATAAAACCCAACCATCCAAACACCTTCCATACAACCTATAGATGTTAGAACAAGATTTGTTCTAATCAATATTCTTAGTTTTGATGATAACAATGTATATGAATTTTGCTTGAGACAATGTGGTACTCTAATTCTATGCAATTTCCATTTCAGGAAATATATAAAGAGTATGCACAAAATCAGCGCAAGAAGCACTGACTCAGAAGGTTGAAGTATGCAACATCAGAAGATGGTCAAGAAGAATCAGAACATGGTCTATTGAAGCATCAGAAGAACTTATGATCAGAAGCAGAAGCACTGAAGTTATCATGGTATCACGCTAGAAGCACTTCAAGGTCAGAAGACAAGAAGATGCTCTGCACCAAGTTGTTTAACTCTGATATATTCAAATGTTGTATCAACAAAGATCAGATCATAAGCAAGTACAAGATGGCAGGCTACACTGACTGACAAAAGGAACGTTAGAAGCTATTAAAGGCAACGTCAGTTAAAGCAGGAAAAGCAAGGCTCGAGGTAGTTGACAAAAGAGTGAAACATTAAATGCAATGCTGTACGGATCACGCAATGCATTAAATGCTCCCAACGGTCATCTTCTTAAACGCCTATAAATAGAAGTTATGATGAGAAGCTGAATACAACACTTTGCGCAAACTTACGAAAACGCTGTCAAATTCAAAAGCTCTCAAACTTCATCTTCAACCTCACTTCATTACTGTTGTAATATCTTAGTGAGATTAAGCTTAAACTTTAAGAGAAATATCACAGTTGTGATTATAGCTTTTAAGAAGCATTGTAATACTCTTGTAAGAATTTGTTTACATTTATTTGTAAAGAACTAGAGGAGATCAAGTTGTGATCGGATTCTCTAGTAAGTCTTAGAGGGTATCTAAGCATTGTGTTCCTCGAGTTATCAGGTTGTGATCAGAATACTCTAGAAGACTTAGAGGGTATCTAAGTGGAAAACCATTGTAATCTTGTGTGATTAGTGGATTAAATCCTCAAGTGAGGTAAATAACTCTAAGGGGGTGGACTGGAGTAGTTTCATTAACAACGAACCAGGATAACAATCATTGTGCAATTTTTTTTATCTTAAGAGTTTTTAAAGTACACTAATTCAACCCCCCCCTTTCTAAGTTATTTTCTATCCTTCAATTGGTATCAAAGCGCCGGTTCTAAGGTGCAAGCACTTAACTGTGTTTAGAAAATATTCAGGAAGAGAAAAACGCTAAGTCAAGATGGTTGAAACTCCAACACCTACATCTGGCTCTGTTGAGCATTACAATGGAAACGGTAACAATGGCTACACTAGACCACCAGTATCCGATGGTGAAAACTTTGAATATTGGAAAGATAAGCTCGAAAGTTACTTTATTGGTTTAGATGGTGACTTATGGGATCTTCTGGTGGATGGTTACAAACATCCAGTGAAAGCTAGTGGTGTAAAGCTCTCAAGACAAGAGATGAGTGATGATCAAGAAAAGCTATTCAAAAATCATCACAAGTGTAGTACTGTTTTACTGAATGCTATCTCTCATGCTAAATATGAGAAGATATCTAACAGGGAAATTGCCTATGATATATATGAGTCATTGAAAATGACTCATGAAGGAAATTCCCAAGTCAAGGAGACCAAAGCTCTTGCCTTGATCCATAAATATGAAGCCTTCAAGATGGAGGATGATGAAAACATTGAGAAAATGTTCTCAAGATTTCAAATGCTAACTGCTGGGTTAAGAGTTCTTGACAAGGGATACACCAAGGTTGATCATGTCAAGAAGATCATCAGAAGCTTTCTAAGAAGATGGGGTCCTATGGTGACTGCTTTCGAAATTGCCAAGAATCTGAATGAAGTTTCTCGTGAAGAATTGATCAGTGCTCTGAGAAGTCATGAAATAGAGCTGGATGCTAATGAACCTCAAAAGAAAGGTAAGTCTATTGCATTAAAATCTAATTATAAAAAATGCACTAACACTTTTCAGGCAGAAGAACAAGATTCTGAAGAATCAGAATCAGAAGAAGAAGATGAACTTTCCATGATCTCCAGAAGGGTAAACCAACTCTGGAAAAGCAAACATAGGAAGTTCAAGAACTTCAGAAGTTCTAAGAAGCTTGAAAAAGGAGAATCTTCTGAAAGCAGAAGATCTGACAAGAAGAAGGTCACATGCTATGAGTGCAATGAGCCTGGTTACTACAAGAATGAGTGTCTAAAACTTCAGAAGGAAAATCCCAAGAAGAAGTTTCATAAGAAGAAAGGTCTTATGGCAACATGGGATGATTCAGATTCAGAATCAGAATCAGACTCTGAAGACGAGCAGGCAAACATTGCACTGATGGCCACAGTTGATGATGGATCAGAATCTACATCAGAATCAAATTCTGAAGAGGTATTTTCTGAACTATCTAGAGAAGAGTTAGTTTTCAATTTAACAGAACTTCTGGAACTCAAGGCTCATCTTAGTATCAAATACAAAAAGCTGAAAAAGCTATTTGATTCTGAAACTAAGAAGCTGGAAGTGGAAAATTCTGAACTGAAGGAAAAAGTCTTAAAATTATCCAAAGATATTGGATCTCCTTCTGACTCAGAAAAATCCATTCCTAGTCTCAATCATATTCTGAAAGAATATGACTCGAGTTTTAGAAAGTTATTATCTAGAAGTATTGGCAGAAGTCATATTGCTTCTATGATATATGGTGTTTCTGGAAACAAAAGGATTGGAGTTGGCTAAGAGGGTGACACCCCACAAAAATTTGAACCTGTTGATGATATGAAAATCACATACAAGCCATTGTATGATCAGTTCAAATATGGCCACTCACATGATATTAAGCTCACTTCACATGCCAAAAGCTTTCATGCTACACACACTAAGAAGCATGTGACACAACCTAGAAAATATCATGCTGCTAAACCTAAGGAATATCATGTTGTACCTCCTGTTGTTTATTATGCTAAACCCGAGTTCAATCAGAACTTGAGGAAAACTAACAAGAAAGGACCCAAGAAGTTGTGGGTACCTAAGGAGAAGATAATTTCTGTTGTAGATATCCTTGGCAGCAAAGAAGACAAAGCACAACATGTCATAGTACTTGGACTCTGGGTGCTCGCGACACATGACAGGAAGAAGGTCTATGTTCCAAGACCTGGTGCTTAAGTCTGGTGGGGAAGTCAAGTTTGGAAGAGATCAGAAGGGCAAAATAATTGGCTCTGGAACTATAAGTACTGGTAACTCTCCTTCCATATCTAATGTACTTCTTGTAGAAGGATTAGCGCATAACTTATTGTCCATAAGTCAATTAACTGACAATGGTTATGACATAATCTTCAATCAAAAGTCTTGCAAGGTTGTAAGTCAGAAGAATGGCTCAATCCTATTTACAGGCAAGAGAAAGAACAACATTTATAAGATTGATCTTTCTGATCTTGAGAAGCAGAAGGTGACTTGCCGTATGTCTGTTTCTGAAGAGCAATGGGTCTGGCACAGAAGATGTAATACCCCGTATTAAATTAAATGCCCTAATGTTATTAATTGGCATTGAGGTTTCACTAATTGGTACATTAGAGATACTTAGGACATTTAAGTTAGAAGTGCTAACTTAAGAATATAGTCTTATATTCTTTCCTCTTTTGCTTTTCTTCTTCATTGCAACATAAACAAGGTTCTAGAGAGAAGAAGTAGAGAGAAGCAAGAGCAAGAGGAGAAAAGAGGAAAAGCTTGGATCTTCACCATTTCTCCGCCGAATCAACTCATCTTCATCATCAACGACTTGTAATCGAGGTGGGTTCTAGTTAGAAACTTATAGTTTTGATTTATGGATGAAATCATAAGTTGAGAAATTGGGGTTTTTGGTAAAAATCTTAGGGTTTGACTCAATCTAAGAGATTGATGTTTGTTGCTGCTAATAAATCCTGAGTAGAGACCATATATGTTGTTCTATGCTTTAGTATGAATCTGGAACAGGTTTGAGTATGGAGATGGTTGGATTAAACCATGGGAAAAGCAAGAAAACAGATCTGGAACTTCTGATTTCGCACACTTCGCGGCGCGAACGATAGATGGCGGCGCGAACCATGCAGAAGGATTATGGGGTTTGGTTCTGTTAACAGTACGCGGCGCGTACAAGGCTTCGCAGCGCGAACACTGCGAGTTTTCTGTGAGGTTTGCCACTGCCTGAGGTTGGCGGCGCGAACAACAGTTAGCGGCGCGAACTGAAGCCTTTTCTTAGCAAATTTTAGTTGAATGAGATAAAACTATTTCGATCATAACTTTTGAACCATAACTCTGTTTTAATCACCGTTCGAAGTGGTAGGAAGCTAGATGCGTGTACTTTCTAGTAGTGTAGGTTTTGGGATCGAAAGAAGAATTATTTAATCGGGAATTGGGAAAAATAGTTTGATTCCTCGAGTTGTTTTATCGTTCGGAATTATGTGAACGGTATACTTTTAGCATATTGATTAATTGCTATATAGTTGTGATAACTTGCCATTTGTTTACAGGAAAATGATGAAATTGTTGGTTGCCTTTGGTGTAACCTAGTATATTGTGTTTGTTTGGGTGAATCCTATTGCAGGAGGATTAGTATACTTCATCGTATACAGATATGTATCAAGAGGTTCGAATAACTACATGGGTTATACGAATAAGAGATTAAGTGAGGAAAACTAGGATTTGTTAGGTTATGTAGCTTAACAAAGAGTACCTAGGATGAACATTATGTGGAACATACGTGTATTTAGAATCTTATGAAGAAAGGCTAACATGCCTAGTGATTTGCGTGAGCGATCACCAATGTATGAAGGGCTAACAGGCCTAGTGGTTTGCGTGAGCGATCACCATTGTATGATGTATTAATCGGAACCATTGTATTTCTTTATTTCCTTATTTTTTTTCCTTTGAATGCAAAAGAGGCATTCTATGTGCAGAGAGGCACTGTGCAGAGAGGCACTAATAATCTTGGCAGGTTTGATTCCCGCTTTTGTGTACGAATGGAACCTAAGGGTAGAGACTTGTGATGGTGTACAGGCCATGTGAAGTGACGATTCATGGGGGAAGGCTCATGAATCCGAATCCATTTCGTATGTCAAGATTTTCCAAAGGATCCATGACTCGTGCCACCTCCTAGACGTAGAAGGGGACGAGAATAGAGGGATGCCTTGGTATTGGTTTCCGATTAGTAATCTTGAGTTTGAGTTGTTGAACTCTAAGTATGATTCAATATAATGTTAGTGTGTGAACTCAAGGTCTAGTTCCTTGTCTTGATTTGAGAGTGATAGGCTAGAACCTTGTAAAGCCGAGAGGACCCATAAGATAGGGAACTCACTAAGATTATTTTATCTCACCCCATTATATATTGATTTCAGGTACTTCAGATTCCGCTAAGGGTAAGGAGAAGGCAGTTTGACTTCCTTATGCTTCTTGTTATTTTGGGCATGGCGAAGCTTCCGTTGTTGAGTTCCTTTGAGATCATTGTTTGATCTAGTTCTTAGAAATTTCATTTTGAACATCTTGTATGTATTATGCCATTGTGTAGAACTTTTGTATTAGGGCATTAATATGTATAATGTGTTGACTAGGAACTTATTGATATTTCAGTACCAAATACTTAGATTCATGTATATTTATATGATTTGATGCATGTAATTATATATGGGTGTTACAGTTGGTATCAGAGCAGGTCGTATCCTCGACCTTGCCATGAGATATTATAAGTGTTTCTTCTGTCCAAGATGTGTTGTGTTCCCATGATTTTTGTTGTGTTATGACTATGGTATTGAGCCTGATCAACTTAATCCCATTTTCATGACCTCCAGGAACATGGTGGACGGACGCAGGACTCATGGTTGACCCCCACACTCAACCCCCACAAGTGAATCAACCGAATGGCGGTGAGAATATTCCGTGGCCCCAGTTCATGCAACAGATGCAACAGCAGCAGAATCAGTTCATGCTGCAGATGATGCAACAGATGAATGGCGGTCATAATGTTCCAGTGGTTGTACCCGAAGCTGCAGGTGCGACTTATAAGGATTTCATTCGCATGAATCCTTCGGAATTTCATGGCGCATTAGATCCTATTAAGGCACACGAGTGGGTGGCCAATGTGGAAGGGATCTTTGAGATCGTGCATTGTAGTGAAGAGGACAAGGTGGTGTTGCTTCTCATTCGCTAAAAGGTCCAGCTATGAGATGGTGGAAGAGTGCTTCTGCGTTGATGACTATTCCAGAAGTACCTAAGGAGTGGGTTAATTTCAAGACCATTTTTATGGAGAAATATTTTCCTAGTTCCCTGAGGACTAAAAGGGAATTGGAGTTCCAACAGTTAAGGCAGGAGAATATGTCGGTGGCTACTTATGCTGAGAAGTTTGAAATTCTGGCTGCTTATTCTAGGCAGGCCGGGTATGCTCCTGATGAGAGTTGGAAGGTGGACTAGTTTCTATTTGGTTTAAGGGCTGAGATTTCGCATAGTGTGTCCTAGAGGGAGTTCACTACCTATACGAAGTTGTTGTGACAATGTTATGTGGCTGAGACCAGTTTGAAGAAAGTTCAAGCTGAGGAAGATTTGAAGAAGAAGAATCAGAATGAGAGAGGAAGGCCAAGCCAACAGTTTCGGCCTAGGTCACAAGTTTTCTAAGGGAAACAAGTGTAAGATTCTCGGTTTAGTGCACCTCCAGTGTGTCGTGGTTGTGGTAAGAATCACCTTGGAAGGTGTAACCTTAAAAAGGGTGAAATGTTTTTATTATTGACAAGAAAGGCATGTGGTGAGGAATTATCCTCAGAATAGGAATCAAATGCAAGGAAGAGGTACTGGTCGAGTGTATACCTTTGATGAGATAGTCGAGACACCGTGGTGTGTGAGAATTGTGTTTTATCTGTGGGTGGTAGAAATTCTAAATTGATCTTAATTGTTTACCACTTAAGAAAGTAGATGTTGTTTTGGGAATGGATAGGCCTTATGCTAATTCGGTATTCATTGGGTGTGAAGAGAAACTAATCATTATTCCATCTGAAGAAGTTACTCCGAAAGATGTTTTGACTACTATTCTGGAAGGTACGGTAGGTATGATTAATTTCTTGTTTGGGAAAGAGGAGTTTGTTCTGTTGGTTCTCACTGAGGAGACGAGTGACAACTTCGAGATTTCACAATTGCTGTTAGTGGTTTCCCTGATGTTTTTCCCGAGGATGTCAGTTCTCTTCCTTCCGGAAAGGGAAGTGGAATTCTCTATTGACCTGATACCGAGAACGGCTCCTATATCCGTTTCTTCGTATCGGATGGCACCACTTGTGTAATACGGTGAACTGACTTTTTATCGATCGAAATGTCGCGGTTAAGCATGAGTCGCCACCGACTTTTATTTTATCCAAACAAATTCAGAAAGGCTAAAAGAAACAGAAAAAAAACCTTTTAAAGAAATCTAAGTTCGGGGGTAATTTATGCAAAGGGAAGGTGTAAGGCACCCTTTGCATCCATGGTTTTCCATGGGCTCTTAATTGCTTTGCTTGCTCGTTTTCAGAAAATGTAGATGAAAGAGGAAAAATGGACTTTAGCTCGTAAATGAGCGTAGCCAGTTTTTTGAAGAATTTTGAGAAAGAATATAGAAAATAGAGCATGGCAAGGCAATTAGGGGCAATTACCTTAAACTCAGATGATAGGTCTCTTTTTAGCCTTTTAGAATGAAAGGGTCTATCCTTGCCATAAGAGGGCAGGAAGCCTTTCGTTTGGAGGTAGAAGGGTCATCGAAATATCCTTCGCCATGAGACTGACCCATGCCATAGAGAGGCAGGTAGTCTAAGGGGAAGGATCAGAATAGCCTTTCGTAGGCAGCCAGAAGATACCTCAGCCTTTTCCGTAGGCAACTTTTGAGGGTCGAGGTCATGTTAGTGTATCGAAGGCAGCATCATTAGGGACCATGACCTTTAATCGAGGCAATATGGCTGAGGTACCCTCGTATTCGAGGGACTGACTATTCTGCAAAAAATACAAGGCAACAAGGCAACAGGAACAGGCAACAAGGCAACAGGCAACAAAGAGGTTACCCAAAAGTGTGCGTGTGTGCACCAATCATGTGATTATATTCAAATATATTATCTTGTAAATTTAGTGATTCTATGTTCAATTTAAAGGTTGCACTCCCTAGGATTACTAACCACGCATTTAAATAATATAATCAAAACAGATATGGGGGAGGGAAATTGTAACCAGCGGATCCCTTAATAGGGTTTGACATAAGTAATAATAAAGCATAAAATATTAAGGTTAGGGTTTAGGGTTACCAACACTGTAGCCTTGGCGGTCAACAAACCCTGAAAATTGAAAAGGAAAGAATAAACAGAAGAGAGTGAGTGTATTATTTGTTCAGAGGCAAATTGAATTAACCCTAAAATAAAGAATAATTAAATTCAAAATAATAAAATAGGCAACGGTACTTAGCTCTGATTTGATCTGATATGGTTGGCGGGAAGCCTCGGGGGTAACCCTAAAAAATGGCAAAGGCAGATAATATGTGAATGTATGCATAGTTCAAAAATATAAGGGCAAACCCTAAAATCAAGGGAAACAAAATAGACTTTGAAATTTAAATGAATCGAATACTTAGCTTTGATTGGAAGGTTGATGGGCAAAGGC
This sequence comes from Vicia villosa, assembly GCF_029867415.1. Lineage (NCBI taxonomy): Eukaryota > Viridiplantae > Streptophyta > Magnoliopsida > Fabales > Fabaceae > Vicia > Vicia villosa. The sequence goes on from NC_081186.1 coordinate 6,551,190, forward strand.
CTGCCTCGAGTATGAAGCATTGACTCTGACCATATGAGAATTGACAGAAGAATAAAATACAGTGAGTGTATGGCTAATTCAACGACAATTAAGGCTAACTCTAATTTGATGGAATAAACAAAATAAAATAGAATGAATATTTACAATAAATATGAAATAGGACTTAACTTTTGATTGGCATGGCGCATGGCTGAAGGATTTTGGTTAACCTTGCGATCTTGTGTAGCTCCCTTGTGAAGATGCATGGTGGAGATGCAGCTCTTGGACGTTAGATCTGGATTATTGGAGATCCAGTGGAGGAGATTGAGGATGAATTTGCGAATATCCACGAGAATAGATAAACAGCTCGAATGTACCTCGCAATAAACAAGAAAATGAAATGTTAGTATGAAACATAAAATGATATACAAGAGATGACAAAAATATGAATATGTATAAATCAAAATTGACAGAAAGCAAATCTAAAAATTCAAATTTAATTCTAATAAAAAATAAGCAATAACATTTTTTTTGTATTTTTTTGATTAAAAATAAAAATATAAAGAATAAGCAAATATTAAAAAAAATAATAATATAATAAAAAATAAAAATATTAGAAACAAAAGACTTATAAAAATAATATGGGTACAATTAGAAATGAAGAGTCGTGATCGGAATGAGATGAGACCTAACGTACACAAGGCCCAAATGTCCTCTTAGAATCCTAATTAATTATTAATAAATTAATTAATTAAAAAAGAAGAAATAATAAAAAGAATTAGTAACCGTAGCATCACCTTATTATTCTCTTTGAATTAGTTTTTTTTAGTTTTTTTTGTTTTGTTTTTAATAATAAAAAGAATAATTTGAATAAATAAATAAAAAAACAAGCTAACCACATGCCATGTTAATTGATACAAAAAATTAAAATAAAAGGAGAAGAACATGGTAGCTAACCGTGACCCACCCCTTATTAATCTCAAAATTAGTTTCTTATATTTTTTTTATTAAATGCATTAATTTAATTACCAAAATTAAAGAACAGTTCTCTCTCTCACATCCTTATCATCTTCCTCTCTCAATTGCATTAACAGAATACAAGTATCATCAAAACAAAATTCTCAGAACCAAAATCAAATTTCAGATCTCATACAAAAATTAAACAGCAATGGAAATAATGGAAAGAAAGCATCACGCATCTCAAATTAGAATGAAAACAGGAGATCTTACTCGTGGCGGTAGGAGGAAGACGGCGGATTTCAGCACTGTCAGAAGTTTGGGCGGCGCGGCCATGATGCGGTGGTGAAACTGGGCTTGCTGGTGTTGTGTCGTGCAAGTGTTGGCTGCGTGGCTTCGACGTTGTTGAGGGCAGCGGAGTTTCGCTCCAAGCGGAGAAGGGTTATTATTTTAATTAGGAATTCACGAAAACTTGTCGGTTCAGAGAGATATTGTTCTGAACTACTTCATCCCTTCATCGCTACGAGCTGTTCACAAAAAAAAAGAGAAAATTGAAGGGTTATTATTTTAATTAGGAATTCACGAAAACTTGTTGGTTTCGATGTTGTTGTTTCCGATTTGATTTGATGAGAAGGTCTTGAGGTTTGTTGATTCTGATTCTCGTTCTACAGGTTGCGTGCAGTGAAGATGATTGGTGGTTGTGATCTAAATTTTGAGGAGTTGTTATGTTGTTCGTCGGCGTTGATGTTCTTCGCGGCAGAGTTTTTCCTTCTTCTCTATTTATCTGCAAAACAACAACAACAAAACCTGTACAAAAATTATATTAGTTTGGCTTGTGATTTTCTTTGAATGAGATTGGTTAGCGGTTAGGATTGGGATGCTGCTTGAAAATAGTTTTGGCAATGAAAATTTATAAGGATGATGACAATGTGGTGACTTGTATGTTTAGGTTAGTGAGAAAGTTAGAGGTTTTGACATGATTTGTATGAACTGGCTTGAAAAAGAGATGAGGAAGTGGTGGGTCAGAATTGTTGTACGTAGGTTTTCTAGAGAAACAATAAGGGTTCAATTGTTGTTTTTTTTTCTAAAAGTGTAGAAATTGTGATAATTTATAGTGTAAAATTAGGTTAACAAAATTGGAAAGATAAAATTCAAATGGATCAAAGTAATTAATAAAATATTCGTAAATTTAGATTTTTATTATTCTAACTAATTTAAATTGATTATTTTCTAAAATATAAATATTATTCTAAAACGCAAAGAAAAGCAAAATATTTTTTTTAAATCTTTTTAATTTTTGAATAAAATATGAATAAAGTAAAAAAGGTATTTTTAATAAACAATGAATATGAAAATAATACTTAAATATATAAAAACATTTTTTTGTGATTTTTTGAACAAAAGTGAAATAAAGTTAGAATTAAATAAAAGGGAAAAATGTTAGAAGTGAGATTCGAACCAGGGACCTCTCGCTATTGTGCTTTTCACGCTCAAATTCTTACCAACTGTGCCAATTCATTTATTCGAAATAAAATGACGTTTGTAAATATATGAGGGCAAATTTTGGGGTATGACAACTTGGATTGAGAGAATTGGAGGAGCTGATGGATAAACACCTTGTGCGACCTAGTGTCTCACCGTGGGGAGCTCCGGTGTTGTTAGTAAAGAAGAAGGACGGTGGGATGAGGTTATGTATTGATTACCGTCAGTTGAATAAGGCCACTATCAAGAACAAATACCCTTTACCAAGGATAAACGACCTGTTAGATCAATTGAAAGGAGTCTGCGTGTTCTCGAAGATTGATTTACGGTCGGGTTATCACCAGATCTGTGTGAAGAGCTCAGATGTGCCGAAGACTGCCTTTAGAACTCGTTATGGTCATTATGAATTCTTGGTAATGCCTTTTGGTGTAACGAATGCTCCAGCTGTTTTCATGGACTATATGAATCGGATATTTCAACCTTATTTGGACCAATTTGTAGTAGTCTTTATTGATGACATTCTTATCTATTCTCGTACTCCACAAGAACACGGAGAACACCTGAGGATTTTTCTGTCGGTATTGCGAGAGAAGCAATTGTTTGCTAAATTGAGTAAGTGTGAGTTTTGGATGACGGAGGTAAAAGTTCCTTGGTCACGTTATATCTCAGGGAGGTGTGGCAGTGGATCCGTCGAAGAATGCCTCAGAAGTCCGAAATTTCTTGGGTGTAGCCGGCTACTAAAGAAGGTTTATAAAAGGGTTTTCTCAATTGGCTCTACCGATGACTGACTTACCAGAAAGGAGTGTCCTTATGATTGGGATTTAGGGTGTGAACAAAGCTTCATGAGTTTGAAGAAAAGATTAACGACTGCTCCTATTTTAATCGTTCCTGATCCAAATAGGTCCTATGAAGTATTTTTCGATGCTTCCAAGAAAGGGTTAGAAGGTGTATTGATGCAGGATGGCCAGGTGGTAGCATACACATCTCGACAGTTAAAGGTCCACGAGGAGAATTATCCAACTCATGATTTAGAATTGGCTGCGGTTGTTTTTACCCTGAAGGTGTGGCGTCATTACTTGTATGGAGTTCATTTTGAAATGTTTAAGTGACCACAAGGGTTTAAAATACCTATTTGATCAAAAGGAGTTGAACATGCGTCAGAGGCGGTGGATGGAATACTTGAAGGATTATGAATTTTGACTTGAAGTATCATCCAGGCAAAGCGAATAAAGTGGCGGATGCATTGAGTCGGAAGGCGTTAAAGAGAGCCGAATTGATGATGTTAGAGTATACATTGTGGAAAGATTTCGAGATCTTAATCTTCAATTTGTTGGACTGAAAATGGAGTGTTGATGGGAAACTTGAATATTAACTCCATTTTGAGAAATGACATTCTACAAGCACAAGCGTCAGATGCTAAGTTACAAGAGGTGTTGGTTCAACCAGGATTTACTCGAGCTATGGATGGAATGATTATATTAATCAGAGGATTATGTTCCGGACGATGCGTTGTTGAGACGGATGATTTTGGATGAAGCTCATAAAGGTGTTTTCACTATACATCCGGGTTCTTCGAAAATGTATCAAGATTTGAAGGGAGATTATTGGTGGTCCGGAATGAAAAGAGATGTCGCGGTGTACGTATCGGAGTGTGCGGTGTGCCAACAGGTAAAGATTGAACATCAACGACTAGGTGGGTTATTACAACTACCAGAGATTCCATAATGTGAGTGGGATAGTATTTCAATGGATTTTGCGGCTGGATTACCATCGTACTCAAGGTGGATATGATTCTATCTGAGCGATTGTAGATCGGTTGACGGAATCTGCACATTTCTTAACCGTGAAGACTACTCACAAGGCAAGTCATCTTGCACGGTTATTTATTGCAGGAATTGTGAAGTTGCATGGTGTACCTCTGGTATCGTGTCGGATAGAGATCCAAAGTTACATCAAGGTTTTGGAGAGCTTTTCAACAAGCTACGGGATCTGAATGGTGCTTGAGCACGTCGAATCACCCTCAAGCAGACAGTCAAACGGAACGAACGATATAAACCTTAGAAGATATGTTAGAGCGTGTGTGCTTGAAAGTGGAGGAGATTGGAAAGAGCTTTTGCCATTGATTGAATTTCCGTATAATAATAGCTATCACGCGAGTATTGGTATGACACCTTATGAAGTATTATCACTACAAGAAAAGCATGTTTTAGATGCAATTTTTTAGCGTCGGCCCCGACTCCGACGCTATTAGCGTTTCCTTAACGTCTCACATAACCGACGCTAGCTAAGGAAATAAGCAATTGTTTTATTTTTTTATCTTTACTTTAGCGTCGGCCAAAACCGACGCTACGGCTGAAGCAGAAAAATTTCATTTCCCTCCACCAATTTCGTTTGCCTCCTTTTACAATTATTGGTAAATAAAAAAGTTTAATTTTTACTTAGCGACGGTTCTGGCCGACGCTACGCTTCGTGCGAAATTATTTCATTTCCCTCCATCAATTTCGTTTGCCTCCTTTTCATATATTGATTTAAATAATTATATAATCAATTATGTTTCATAGTAGCGACGGTGTTGGCCGACGCTATAGGTGCGAAATTTTTTATTTCCCCCCACCACTTTCGTTTGCCTCCTTTTCATATATAAATTTCATTTTTTTTTTTTAATTTTTCATGGTAGCGACGGTATATTTGGTGCGAAATTTTTTCATTTTCCCCACCACTTTTGTTTTTATATTGTTTTAAATAATTTTTATTTATTTATTATTAAGTATAAATTAATAAAACAAACAAAAATACATATTAAGTTGATTTTGAAAATAAAATTTAAACATAATAAACTAAAACTAAAATTATATGTTGAATCAATATTTCAAAAACAAATCAATATTATAAATTTCTAAAATAAAAGTAGAAGTAATATCTAATACAAATTTAATTTATAAAATAAAAGTAGATTTTATAACTAAAATTTAATTTATAAAATAAAATTTTAAAATTAAAATAATAAAATCAAAATTATATTAAACTCAAATATATATTAATATTATATACTAACTAAAAAGCCATATGGAAACAAAAAGCCATTGAAATTAAAAAAAAAAAAAACCATTCTAAACAAAAAGCCCTCGTTTCTTCTTCTTCTGAAAAATCATTCCATTTCATCGTTTCTTCTTCTTCTTAGAAACAAAAACCCTAAACAGCAGCAATCGTTTCTTCTCATCGTTTCTCCATTCCATTTCAATGTCAGGTTCTCATCGTTTCTTCTCATCGTTTCTTCTTCATTCCATCGTTTCTTCGTTCCTTGTTTCAGTTTCATCGGTTCCTTGTTTCAGGTGTTTGAAGGTGACCGGAGCCGTAACGACGTGACCGGAGCCGTGACGACGTAATTCCTTCTTCTCAAGTAAGCTCTAGTTTCTTCTTTCCCTTTCCCATTCATCTGTTCTTTTTTCCGATTTTGATGTAGGTTGATTATTATCAATCCTAAAATTATTTATTTCTGAACGATACCTAATTTTTATTGTTTAGTTTTGATGTAGTTTTGTCTGCATTCTGTTCATGTTACATTTTGCTTAGATTGTTTACCTTGTGATTGATCATATTTTGTTATTAGAAAGATTATGGTAGTACTCAAATATTCTGCATAACTAGGTTAATGTAATCTGCTATATTGTGATTTGTGCTCATTTTGACATGGTAGAATTTGGATGGTTTAGTTGTTGCAGCAGCTGAACTCTATAGTGCTGTTACTAGGATTTAGGATAGGGGTTGATTGAACTCTTTACCGGGGAATTTATTCAAAAATCATTCAACTATTATTGAAAAAAATCATTCGAAAGTTTTCATAACTAAGAATGTTTACATAAACGGTAGCATTTCAAGGAGAAAACAGCTGCTTCAGAAATCATCAACAATCAGCGGCATCAACGGTGTTGAGTTCTGCTGGTTAACACAAGAGGATGTTATCAGATTCTTGCCCCGCGGCTTCCGTTGTTAAAGCTCTGATGTGGTTGTCATTGTAGCGGCAAAAATATACTCGAGCGTTATCGCGCGCTCGAAGTACAACAGAGTCGCCACCGAACTTTATTTATTCTAAGAAGGAAAGGGAAAATATCGATAAAACCCACAAAGATAAAAAATAGATAAGATGGTCGTTCGTAACCAAATTAGGGTTCGGGAGTCGGTTAAGCAAGGGGAAGGTATTAGCACCCCTCACCTCCATCGTACTCGATGGGACCCATTTAGTTAGTTTTGTGTTTGAGTGTTAGCGTAATGTTTGCGTTCTTTAGCCTATTAATCGAGAAAAGGTAAAAGAAAAGATTTTTAGGTTTTTTATTATTGTGAAGAAAAAGAAATGATTTTTTATTATTATGCTCGCCAAGACGTTTGTATCTTGTGCCTACGTATTCCCTAGTGCAATGGGAAAGTCAGAGCAATCGTAGTTCGGACTAAGAACCACGAAAGTTTGTTAATTGATTTTAGCGAGAGGTACTCGATCGCTTTCAAATGGAAATACTACGCGCACATGGATATGATATCACTACAAGAATGGATGACTAAATCAAGATAAGACATGATTTTGGCCATCATCGCATTCGAGTGGAAGATGTTCGATCTTCACATGTGGAAGTATGTTCGTATTGAAAATTGATTAAGAGTCTCGTTTATGAAAAGATTTTTAAAAGCCATAAGGCAAAAAAGGTTGAATGAGATTGAAGTTGTGTTTTAAAGGATGTTTTTGCGGACGTTTAGCAAAGGATTGAGCATAGGTGTGCACCTAGCGCGTCTTTACCCAAGGTATTGAACAGGAGCGAGCCCCATTGTCACTTGTTGTCCTTGTTAATTAATTTGTTTCAAAAGATCAAGGTATTCAAGAGGTGTGCACTTCTTGTCACAAGATCTTTTGGTTTGATTAAGTGTTTTAGATTCAAAAGACCAAGGTATTCAAGAGGTGTGCACCCCTTGTCACAGGATCTTTTGGTTTGATTAAGTGTTTTAGATTCAAAAGATCAAAGTATTTAAGAGGTGTGCACCCCTTGTCACTCAATCTCTTGGTTTGATTGATGTATTTTGATTCAAAGGATCAAGGTATTCAAGAGGTGTGCACTTCTTGTCACAGGATCACTTTGATTAATTAAAGAGTTTTGGTTCAAGAAAATCAAGGTATTCAAGAGGTGTGCACTTCTTGTCACTTGATTTCTCGATTTATTTAAGAAAGCATTTTATTGTTTGATTCAAAGGATTGAAGGTATTCAAGAGGTGTTCACCCCTTGTCACTTAATCACTTTGATTTAATTAATGACAGGTTTAAAAAAGGGTGTTAATCCGAAAGAATCGGGGTATTCAAGAGGTGTACACTTCTTGTCACTCGATCTTTTGGTACCGTTTAAAGAATTTTTGTAAAAAAGAAACTCGACGTTGGATCGAGGAAATAATTGTAACGACTTGGCATTGGACCAAGGTTTATTGATTGAAATTAATCTAATATTTTTTGGTATTTTTAACATGAGAATAAAGTCTAAAATCTAGAAACATGTTTTTTTGTATTTTTTATTAGAAATTAAAAGCAAAACAAAATATTAAAGAAGCTAAATCAAACAAGTTAAATAGGCAAGAAAATAAATAAAATGGGGGGGTGTAAGCATGCAAAATAGGGTGTGAACAAAGAAAACTTCGCTGGGCTTAACTAACACCAAGCCCAAGATCCTACTAGAACAAAGTAAACCCTAATACTCAATGAGACCATCCGCCCCCAATTACACTTTTTGTCTCACGATTCTCTGCCTCTCTCACGGTGAACAACAGCAAAAAAAACAATTCCTCACATCTCACACGCTCGCGGTCTCGCATCTCTTTCACTTAATCGAACCTCACTCTCTCGGTTCATCAAGAACACAAGTACAAAATCAATACCATATTAAATGATAACCGTGAAGAATTTCAAGCAATCAACATAGGGTTATTCACCAATGAAAAGAAATAAAGGCAACGATCTAAAGAATAGACAGAAGATGAGACGTCACCGACCTTATCAGAGCAAGTCCGACGACCTTGGAATCACCGGTGATCTTCAGGTACGACTGCGAATCGTTGTTGTTTGCGGTTGTTGTTGTTGCGTCTTTTTGAGTTGATGAAGATGTTGTGTTGGTTCGATGTTGTGTGGTAGTTTGTGTGTATCGGTGATGGCAGATGTTGTTGTGAACTGAGGGAGATTTGGCAAGTTTGTGTGTTAGGATGGAGTTATGTTTGAAGATTCGGTGTGGTTGGTGTGTTGCGGTCCTTGCTGTGTGTTGTGTGTGGCTGTTTGCAGGTTTATGATGGTTACAAGTTATGGAGTGAAGGTGGTCATATGAAGATGGTGTTCAAAAAGATTTTTGGAGGACGATAAACAAATTTATGCAGAGTTTTTCGTGTGACTTTTTCCTCCCCCTGGTTGCTGTGGTTTTTGTTCTGATTTATAGATGAAATCAAAGAGTTTTTTGGGGGGAAAATTTGGGTTAATTTGAACATTTGTAGTAAGCTGTTTATTACTTTTGTATGCAGGTTTTGGTTTAACCATTTTTGTGCAAGCTTTGGCCTTAGCAAGTAGTGGAGCAGCAAGAGGTTTGTAGACTGGTTGCAGCAGGTTTATGGACCGTTGTAGCAGGCATGCTGTGTGCAGTTGTATGGAGCAGAATTTTTGGACTGTTTTGTGATGCGATGCAGAGATATGAAGAAAACCACTTTGTTCTTATTCTTTTGTATTTTTTGGACCACTTGGACATAAGGTCAATAATAATAATAATAATAATAATGATAATAATAACTATAAAATTAAAGAAAGAAAAAAATAAAGATTATAATAATAACTAAATAATAATAATAAACTAATACACATATTTTTTGATATCTTTTTAAATTGAAATGATATAAAGACCTAAATCTAAATGAAATTAATGAATTTTTTTGATTTTTTGAAGTAGAAATTAAAAGGATGAATAAAACCGGAAAATATGCAACAAATGCGATAATTTGAATGCAAACGAAATACAAACGCAACATGATCATATGAATGAAATTTGTAGGTCAAAAATTGGGGTGCGACAGATGCCCCTATTTAAGTTTCTTCTATCGAAGATGTGAAGAGACTTAAATATAAAGTACACAATTTTTGTCCTTCATATGCAAATGAAATGCAATGCATGGACTCTTTTTTTTGTTATTTCGAATACAATATGATATGAGACGCTCTGAATTCTGTGGGGAATATAGTGTCACAAAAGACAAACTGTTGATGGAGAAACTTGGAAATGAGAGATAAAAAATGTGAGTAATAAGATAGTATGAATGTCTAAGAGTAGCTTTAGACGGCGGAAATCATCAGAGACATTCAAGAGTGGCTTTGAATGATTCTGAAACAAAACTTTGGGTAGGAACGTCTAAGAGTGGCTTTAGACGACACCAAACATCAGAGACATTCAAGAGTTGCTTTGAACGAATATGAAAATAATCCAAACTCTGGGGAAACATCGGAGACATCCAATAGTAGCTTCAGATGGAAGGAAACCAACAAGACTCAAGAGTAGCTTTGAATGCAAGAGGAGACCTACAAACTCGGAGATATGGCAGAGACGTCCAAGAGTAGCTTTGAACGAATGGAATCCAAACTCTGAAAAACATCGGGGACAATCCAACAGTAGCTTTGGATAATACGGAAACCAAAGAGATTCAACAGTGGCTTTGAATGCAAAAAGGAAACCTGAACCAAAAAATATATCAGAGTCATCCTGAGGAGCAATAGATGACATGGATATCAATTTTGGAAAATACGAGCGAACATCCAATAGTAGCATTGGATGGGAAAACAAACTCAAGAACTTCCAAGAGTGGCTTTGGATGAGAAAAGGATGGTATTCCCGCTCAAAGATATAAAGATCACTCAACAGTAGCTTTGAATAACACTTTACTATGGATTATGATATCCAACAGTAGCTTTGGATAAAAGGTGAGAAACAACATGTCCAACAGTAGCTTTAGACAGAGGGAAACAAATACAAATCCAAGAGTAGCTTTGGACAAAGAGAAACAAAAGGACATCCAATAGTAGCATTGAACGAAGAGAGACAAATACAAATCCAAGAGTAGCTTTGGATGAAGAGACACAAATACAAATCCAAGAGTAGCTTTGGATGAAGAGACAAAAATCATTTTGGTAGATGCCAAGTAAGTAGGGCTTTGATAACAAGATAAAGTGTTGATAACAACGGGACCTTGAAAGAATGCAAATGAGTATGAATTTTGTTTCTATGCATGATATTGAATTTTTCTATGTATGAGATGTGAATGATTAATGTAATGTAATTGGTTATGAAAACTGAAGTAGATTCTTTTTGTGAGGGGAGATTGGAACTCTGATTCCTCAACACAAGAACATTGCCAACATGGTTTTGTCATACTGATGATCCTTTTGAGAAGGACTGCTTAACTGCTTGGGGATCGCTGAAGAAGAATGCTCCTGATTGACAGATTTGTTAACTGATCGTGGCTTCAGTTCTTTGAAATGAATGTCGGGAACGCATGCCCCAGTATAAGTCTTGAATAACATGATCTTGAAGTAACGTGCCCCTGATAGGACCACTGATCAAGTTTCTCGTCTGTTTGAATTCCCTAAAATATGAGTACTTGCAAATAAAATGTTCATTCAAAAATGGTAATCTTAATGCAATGCTCAAAGCATATTTTGAAATCAAAATCATTTATTGGAATGATGCTATTGATGTAAAGCAAATGAATCAAAGGTCCAAACACAATGGTCTAGACATTCAAAGTGATGGATAAAGCAAAAGGTATGGTAAAACAAACGATTTGCAAAGATCTTAAGGAGTCAGGTTAACGCAACCTTGTTGTAGTATGCTTTCAAAATAAACCTTGCTTCAATTAGGTCTTTTGAAGGTTGTAACGTGGCTTGGTTCACGGTTTATGAAACAAAAGATATAGGCTCAAAGTATATTTGTACCCACCCCATTCTTCGTGATGATCTCCAATCCTACGCTCAGTTAATTCAAACTATGCATTCAGGTTCCAAAAGGCTTTTGGATTTGCACCTATGACAACGATGATGGTTTAAAGGCCAAAGGAATCTTTGAGGTGGCAGTCACTTCTTCCTTTTGATAGTCACAATGTTTTATTGTTGTTCAAGGAATTTGTTGACTTCTCTTTTTAGCTTTATATCCCTAACTTTTGCCTGAACTGTTTTCAATTGAGATTACAGCCAGCGGGATGCCTCAGTTTTGCCTAAGTCTCCTTCGTAGGTTTTGACTTAGCGGGCTTTTTCTTTGAATTTTTTTGTTATCGGAAAGATAGTGACTGCCTTGATAATGATAACCATTTTGGTCACTTTTGACTGAAACCCTTATTGAAAGGTGTACTTAATGATTTTCCTGAAATTGAATGCATAAACAAATTAACTGAGAACTACCCTGCCCCAGGTTAAAATTGCGGGTTTTTTCGTTTAAAAAGAAACTCCAACTTCGAAGGCTCGGAGGGGTTGACAAGGGATTAACTTCCTTATTTCTCCAGTGTTTGGGGATTGAAACAATGCCTGTACATCATCAGCAAAGTAGTATTTAAAAGCATACAGTTCAACAATTTGGGTATTTCGTTGTCATCATCCTCCCTCCAATCTTTGTATAAAACGCAAGTTTGATAGAAGAAAGTGAACAAGAGATATATATATATATTTTGAAAGATAAAGCATAAAGATAAACACAGTGAATGTAAATGGATTGATTCAAATATGAGATGCTCATTTCATTAAAATTAAAATTCGAGATTAAACAAAGTTCAACGCAGTACACAATAAAAAACAAGGAAATTGCAAACAGAAAGAAACAAGGCCTAGTGACTAATCAGTGACGAGGAGGAGCTATCCTGTCTGAAACACTTGGCTTTAGGAAGGTAGCTTGTCAATCTCAGTCTTCAGCCACTCTTGTCATGCTCGGGCAAAGGATTCTTGACAACATTGGGATTGATATCCTTGAAATATAACATATTTGCCCTCATCAGCTCTTGCACTCTAGCCTTCAACGCGAAACAACTTTCTAAATCATGGCCAGGACCACCTTGATGAAATTCACAGTGCAGATCAGATCTGAAACCGGGTGGAAGAGGATTCGGAGGAGTAAAAGCTCTTGTTGTAATCAGACCTTTCTTAACCAATGCAGGATATAGCTCAGTGTAAGTCATGGGAATAGGATCATAGGTCGTCCTACCACGATTCTGATTCTGAATAGCCACTTGAGGTTGAGGAGCTTGAACTTGTGGAGCCTTGGTCACAGGAGCAACTGTAACTACAATTGGTTGATCATAGTGTTAGAACAAGATTTGTTCTGATCAATTATCTTAGTTTTGATGATAACAATAATATGAATTTTGCTTAAGATAATATGGTACTCTAATCCAATGCAATTTCCTTTTCAGGAAATATATAAAGAGTATGCATAATTCAGCGCTCAGAAGCTTTGTCTCAAAGGGTTCAGCATGCAACATCAGAACATGGTCTGGCAAGACATCAGAAGATGGTCGAAGCAGAATCAGAACATGGGTCTATGGAAGCATCAGAAGAACATGAGATCAGAAGCACTGAAGTTCTGATGGTATCACGCACAGAAGCACTTCAAGGTCAGAAGATCAGAAGATGCTTTGCACCAAGCTGTTTGACTCTGATGATATTCAAACGTTGTATTCACAAACATCAGATCAGAAGGAAGTACAAGTGGCAAGCTACGCTGACTGACAAAAGGAACGTTAAAAGCTATTAAAGGCAACGTCAGTAGACACAGCGTGAACAAGGCTCGAGGTAGTTGACAAAAGCATATAACATTAAATGCGATGCTGTACGAAACACGCAAAGCATTAAATGCACTCAACGGTCATCTTCTCCAACGCCTATAAATATGAAGTTCTGATGAGAAGCAAGGTTAACGATTCTGAACAAAACAACTCATATTAACTTGCTGAAACTCTGTTCTACTCAAAGCTCAGAATCTTCATCTTCATCAAAGCTCACTACATTGCTGTTGTAATATATTAGTGAGGTTAAGCTTAAACGTTAAGAGAAATATCACAGTTTGTGATTATAGCTTTTAAGAAGCAATTGTAATACTCTTAGAATTGATTACATTAAGTTGTAAGGAACTAGAGTGATCGTGTGGATCAGAATACTCTAGGAAGTCTTAGAGGTTATCTAAGCAGGTTGTAACTAGAGTGATCGTGTGGATCAGAATACTCTAGAAAGTCTTAGAGGGTATCTAAGCAGTTGTTCCTGGAGTGATCACTGTGTGATCAGAAGACTCTGGAAGACTTAGTTGCTGACTAAGTGGAGAACCATTGTAATCCGTGCGATTAGTGGATTAAATCCTCAGTTGAGGTAAATCATCTCTGCGGGGGTGGACTGGAGTAGTTTAGTTAACAACGAACCAGGATAAAAATAACTGTGCAATTTATTTTTATCTGTCAAGTTTTTAAAGCTACACTTATTCAAACCCCCCCTTTCTAAGTGTTTTTCTATCCTTCAATTGGCATCAGAGCGCCGGTTCTAAGGTGCAAGCACTTAACCGTGTTTAGAAAAGATTCAGGAAGAGAAAAACGCTTCAGTAAAAGATGGCTGATGAAACTGCAAAATCTATATCTACATCTGGCTCTGCTGAGCAACACAACGGTAACAATGGTTATACTAGACCGCCGGTATTTGATGGTGAAAACTTTGAATACTGGAAAGATAAACTGGAAAGTTACTTTCTTGGTCTAGATGGTGATCTATGGGATCTTCTGATGGATGGTTACAAACATCCGGTAAATGCCAGTGGCGTAAAGCTGACAAGGCAAGAAATGAGCGATGATCAGAAGAAGCTTTTCAGGAATCATCATAAATGCAGAACTGTTTTGCTGAATGCTATCTCTCATGCTGAGTATGAGAAGATATCTAACAGGGAAACGGCCTATGACATATATGAGTCCTTGAAAATGACTCATGAAGGAAATGCTCAAATCAAGGAGACTAAAGCTCTCGCTTTAATCCAGAAGTATGAAGCCTTCAAGATGGAGGATGATGAAGACATTGAAAAGATGTTTTCAAGATTTCAAACTCTTACTGCTGGATTGAGAGTTCTTGACAAGGGATACACCAAGGCTGATCACGTAAAGAAGATCATCAGAAGCTTACCCAGAAGATGGGGTCCTATGGTGACTGCATTTAAGATTGCGAAGAATCTAAATGAAGTCTCTTTGGAAGAGCTGATCAGTGCCCTGAGGAGTCATGAAATTGAACTGAATGCAAACGAGCCTCAAAAGAAAGGTAAGTCTATTGCATTAAAATCCAATATCAAGAAATGCACTAACGCTTTTCAGGCTAGAGAAGAAGATCCTGAAGAATCAGAATCTGAAGAAGAAAATGAACTGTCCTTGATCTCCAGAAGGCTAAATCAACTCTGGAAGAACAAGCAAAGGAAGTTCAGAGGCGTCAGAAGTTCAAAGAAATTTGAACGTGGAGAATCTTCTGATGACAGAAGATTAGACAAGAAGAAGGTCATGTGCTATGAATGCAATGAGCCTGGACACTTCAAGAATGAATGTCCAAAACTTCAGAAGGAAAATCCCAAGAAGAAGTTTCATAAGAAGAAAGGTCTTATGGCAACCTGGGATGAGTCAGAAGATGATTCAGACTCTGAAGATGAGCAGGCTAACTGTGCGCTGATGGCGACAGAAGATGACGGATCAGAATCTACATTAGAATCAGATTCTGAAGAGGTATTCTCTGAACTTACTAGAGATGAGTTAGTTTCCGGTCTAATAGAACTTCTGGAATTCAAGTCTCAGATTAGTCTCAAATACAAAGAGCTGAAAAAGCTATTTGAATTTGAAACAAAGAAGCTTGAGTTGGAGAATTCTGAATTAAAAGAAAAACTTTTAAAATTATCCAATAATGTTGGATCTCCTTCTGATTCAGAAAAATCCACTCCTAGTCTAAACCATATTCTGAAAGAATATGATTTAAGTTTCAGGAAGTTCTTATCTAGAAGTATTGGCAGAAGTCAGCTAGCTTCTATGATATATGCTGTGTCTGGAAACAAAAGAGTCGGCATTGGTTTTGAGGGTGAAACCCCATACAAACTTGAACCTGTTGATGAAATGAAATTCACATACAAGCCATTGTATGATCAGTTCAAGTATGGCCACTCCCATGATATTAGGCACACTTCACATGCTCAAAGTTTTCACATAACACACACCAAAAAGCATGTGACACAACCTAGGAAATATCATGAAACTCACATTAAAAATTATCATGCTGTTCCTCCTATTGCTTACAATGTTAAACCCAAGTTCAATCAGAACTTGAGAAAATCTAACAAGAAAGGACCCAAGAAGATGTGGGTACCAAAGAAAAAGACTATTTCTTTTGCAGATTCTCTTGGCGACAAAGAAGATAAAAGTCAACATGACATGTCACCTGGACTCAAGTTGGTCTCAACACTTGAAGGGAAGAAGGACTGTCTTCCAAGTTCTGGTACTTAAATCTGTTGAAGAAACTATGTTCGTAGGAGATCAGAAAAGAAAGTTTATTAGTCTTGGAACCATCTGTTTTGTTTGTTTCTATAGCAATGATGTTTCGTTCTTGATTATTCTGAATGCTCTAAATGCTACAGAATATACAATATTGAAACATTGATTGTGGACGAATCAATAAATATCTGGTTTGATGATAAACTTGTTTCTGATGAAACAAAGCAGCTTAAGAATTTCTGCAGATACAGTTTTGTCTCATCAGAAGCTGCAGAACAAAGAAGTGAATCTCCAGAAGCTGTGTATATCAGAAGTAATGGATCAGAAGATCATTCAGATTTATATCAGCACACTTCAGAAGGAGTGTTTCCAGAAGAGAAACTTGATCAATTCAGAAGCAGTTATCGGAATCAGAAGGCGTAAAGCCTATTGAATATTTCACACCTGTCATCCATAATCTAATGATGAACACGTGTCTCTACGGTCAGTACGAAGCGTGCAGTTGAAAAGACGCCGACCTAGGTAACTGTATTAAATCATTTCATTTACCATGCTATCTCTCCTAATGTCATTTCTCATTTAATGCAAAATGATTTAAATTATTTTCAAATCTTTTAAATAGCCCGCTTCAACTTCATTCTTTTCTCCTTCTCTCTATTTTGTTGTACATTTTCTTTCGCTGCATCTGTTTTTTTTTTTTCTTTTTCAAACCCTAGTCTTTGTTCTAATCTTACGACATAATCATCATGAACTCTTCCTCTTGTTCATCTTCCTCAAAAGAAAGACTTACTTCTTCACAAATCCTTCTACGAAATTATGAATATGCTCCTTTGAAAACTTGCTTGATACCCACGAAGGACTTGGAGGTTTTATGTGAAACTGCTGTGGACTTAAACAATCTTAAAGCGAATGGCTTTAAGTGTGATGCAAGAATCCTTGAGCAAGGATGGTCCAAGTACCTTAATAGATTGGTTGGTCCAATTTATCCTGATCTTGTGAAGGATTTCTGGGTACATGCAACGGTTACCCCAACGGCCATCATTTCATTCGTGCTAGGGCATGAAGTGGTTATCTCTGAAAAACTGATCAGGAAGCTATACAATCTGAATGATGAAGAAGGTTGGTCTGGTTTTCGACATGCATCTGTTGATTGGTCGATAGTTGAAAAACAAATCTCTCAGTCTTCTGGGATTGACTCGAATAACACAGGCACCTTGAGGCCATTTTATAGAGTATGGGCTGAGATTATTCTGGGTTCTCTTCACCACAGAAAAAGGATGCTCTCCTCTTCTTACATCAGTCCAGATCACAAGCACACTCTTTTCTGCATTGGCAAAAAGACTGAGATCAACATTTCTCACATTCTGTTTGAGAATCTGAAGACTTCAATCCTTGAGTCAAGAGAAGAGGAAAGGGCGAAGTACCCTCATCTTTCAAGAACGACTATTCCGTTTGGAAGAATGATTTCAGACATTCTTACTGAAAGCAAAGTGCTGGACTCCATCAGAAAACTCAATGCATCCCATTTGCTTGAAGTAGTTCAAGGTCCCATTTTTAATGGTGTGGATTTGTTCAGATTAGAACTCATTCAAAATGTACCTTCTGTGTGCCCAAGCTTTCCTGACATTCTCTCAAGAAGAGTTGCTGTTGAAGGTTTTGCCTCCTTGTTTCAAGAAGAACTGCATCAGGTTGTCAAGTCTTACCTGGAAGATTGTGTTAGGAAGCAATCAGATATTGATCCTGCTTGGATCCGTGGCAGAGTACTTCCGTCCAAGGCTGACCTTTTGAAGAAGGATCAGAAGGAACAAAAGGCTAGGATTAAAAGAAAAGCCCGAGAAGATGAGGCTAAGAAAGCCAAGAAGTTGAGAGTCACCTTTGATCCTGACAAGGTGGACTCTGAAGAACGAAGGGAGAAAAGGATTAGAGATTCCTTTCGCAGAACCAGATCTTCTTCTTCTGTGCAAATCTCCAGGCAGGTTTTTACTCCACCTCCCTCTGTCCCTAAACCATCCTTCCAATCACCTCCATCTGAACCAAAAATAAACTTCACCTTACCAAATCTTTCTCCATCAACCTCCTCCTCTCCCATTCTAAATCCCACTCCTCTAAATATTCTTCCCCCAACTCCTTCTGATAAGACTTTCTCACCAATTCCCTTTACAAATAATCCATCCTCATCAATCATTCTCTCAGTTATTCCCTCCTCCTCATCCACCGCACCTCCACCTTCTGTATCCAATCCCTTACCTACCAGAAAATCAAAACCTTTTTGTCCTCTCTACCCGGACTACAAATTCACCCTCAATCCGCCTGAACCTGAACTCTCTACCTACCTAGAACTTTTCAGATATGAAGTAATCAATGGCTTAGACCTTCTGAAGGAAGCCTTCCTAAATGGTCTGAATGATGTTTCTACAAGAAATATCTGGAAAAGATTTCGCAAGGTGTTTCAAGAAGAAGCAATGGGAGTACAGAAAAGACTTGTGGCTGCTGCCCCACGACCTCGTGGAATTCTAAGGAATTATGAAGACTTCTGGTTTGCTAGTCTCAAAGGAAGACATCTGTTGGAAGAGAAGCCCTTCTTGGATGAGATGGAACAATTAAGACTGGCTGCTGAAATGGAAGCAAATCCATGCAGGGATATTGTTATCTTTATTCCTGATTATCCTGTTCTGCTCGGAGACTTCAAGACTCTCTTTGACTATCTGAGGGAAAACCCTTCTGAGAAAGACCCAAGCTTGGTCATTCCAGAAGTTGTTAACCCACCAGAAAGTGAAGGTCCTTCTGCTCCCAGGAATCTAGCTGCCATTCTTCAGGCACTTGAGAATGGAGACTCGGAAATTCCTGCTGCAGAATATGGAGATTCTTCTATGCAAGAAGCAGATGCTGAAGATCATGTTGCTGAATCAGATCCTGTTGAGGAAATCCCTGCAAATGATCTATCCATGGAAGCTACAGATCAAGTTGCTATTCCTGTGGTTGAAAGCGGTGAAGCTTTTTCTGATGAATCTTCTCGTCTGGCAAGGACTCTGGAAGAAATTCAGAAGAGACAGGATGAGCAAAGCTCACTCAATGCTGAGTATAGAGCTTTCATGGTGAGGCAAGATGGACACAACAATGAGGTTCAAGAGATGCTGGCCAAGATCTTGTCAAGGCTAGGGCCATCTTAGATTGAGTCTGTGTTGTTTCTTTCTTTTCGTTGCATCTGTCTTTGTGCATCTGATCCTACTTATCTTCATGTACTTCTGTACCTGATGTTTGAACTTCAATGAAATCATCTTCCTCCTCCGTGTGTTTCTTTTTGTTTGTCTCTGAATCTTTTCTGTTTTTTTTGATGATATGACAAAAAAGGGGGAGAAGATAAATGATAAATGATTTGATTTAATCAGTTGCTTTCTCTAACAAGAACTGCAAGTTCTATATGGTTTAAGTGTTTTGCAGGTATAAAGAAGTGAAGAGAATCTTCAAAAGCAAACACAAGAAGCAAAACCATAAGAAGTGTTATTCTGTAAAAAGAATAAGCTCATGGAAACTGAAGCAAGCTAAGTGCTGTCAAGCTTCAGAAATCAGAAGCAAGAAAGAAGAATGAATCAGATTTGCTCTGACAAAATTCTATTTGCTCTGATACATTATTTTAGCCTATATGGCTCTGATACATATCATGTGTTCTAATATACATTTTATGTTCTGACTCGTTCATGCTGACTTTTGTCGTTTAGTTTTTGTTCTGTAACATTTCAGGATGTAGAGATGCTCTGATGATGCTCTGGTACATTCAACAATGTTCTGATACAAATCTAGCATGAAGTGATGTTAGTAGAAATTCAAAGCTCTGAAGCTATCCGAGGGAAGCAGAAATCAGAAGCTGTGAATGTTCTAAAGATCCAGAAAACTCAAGTTCTGAAGCTGTCCTAAATGGAAGCAGAAATCAGAAGCTGTGAATGTTCTGAAGATCAAAGAAATTCAAGTTCTGAAGCTGTCCTAAATGGAAGCAGAAATCAGAAGCTGTGAATGTTCTGAAGATCAAAGAAATTCAAGTTCTGAAGCTGTCCTAGATGGAAGCAGGAATCAGAAGCTGTGAGTGTTCTAGGGATCTAAAGAAATTCTAGTTCTGAAGCTGTCCAATGGAAGCAGAAGTCAGAAGCTATGAATTCTCTGAAGACAGAAGCTTATGTGATCGTCTCTACCGAAATAATCAGGGAAGTCTTTTATTAAAGTTCTTCGAGTATTTATTTCAGGGGGAGATTATTTATCTCAGGGGGAGATTGTTAATCTCAGGGGGAGACATATTCATATGCTTATGCTATAGCTGTGTAATTTGTCTTTTGCCGTCTGCTCTTTCTGATCGCAAATTCATATCATTTATATATGTTTTTGTCATCATCAAAAAGGGGGAGATTGTTAGAACAAGATTTGTTCTGATCAATTATCTTAGTTTTGATGATAACAATAATATGAATTTTGCTTAAGATAACATGGTACTCTAATCCAATGCAATTTCCTTTTCAGGAAATATATAAAGAGTATGCATAATTCAGCGCTTAGAAGCTTTGTCTCAAAGGGTTCAGCATGCAACATCAGAACATGGTCTGGCAAGACATCAGAAGATGGTCGAAGCAGAATCAGAACATGGGTCTATGGAAGCATCAGAAGAACATGAGATCAGAAGCACTGAAGTTCTGATGGTATCACGCACAGAAGCACTTCAAGGTCAGAAGATCAGAAGATGCTTTGCACCAAGCTGTTTGACTCTGATGATATTCAAACGTTGTATTCACAAACATCAGATCAGAAGGAAGTACAAGTGGCAAGCTACGCTGACTGACAAAAGGAACGTTAAAAGCTATTAAAGGCAACGTCAGTAGACACAGCGTGAACAAGGCTCGAGGTAGTTGACAAAAGCATATAACATTAAATGCGATGCTGTACGGAACACGCAAAGCATTAAATGCACTCAACGGTCATCTTCTCCAACGCCTATAAATATGAAGTTCTGATGAGAAGCAAGGTTAACGATTCTGAACAAAACAACTCATATTAACTTGCTGAAACTCTGTTCTACTCAAAGCTCAGAATCTTCATCTTCATCAAAGCTCACTACATTGCTGTTGTAATATATTAGTGAGGTTAAGCTTAAACGTTAAGAGAAATATCACAGTTTGTGATTATAGCTTTTAAGAAGCAATTGTAATACTCTTAGAATTGATTACATTAAGTTGTAAGGAACTAGAGTGATCGTGTGGATCAGAATACTCTAGGAAGTCTTAGAGGTTATCTAAGCAGGTTGTAACTAGAGTGATCGTGTGGATCAGAATACTCTAGAAAGTCTTAGAGGGTATCTAAGCAGTTGTTCCTGGAGTGATCAGTGTGTGATCAGAAGACTCTGGAAGACTTAGTTGCTGACTAAGTGGAGAACCATTGTAATCCGTGCGATTAGTGGATTAAATCCTCAGTTGAGGTAAATCATCTCTGCGGGGGTGGACTGGAGTAGTTTAGTTAACAATGAACCAGGATAAAAATAACTGTGCAATTTATTTTTATCTGTCAAGTTTTTAAAGCTACACTTATTCAAACCCCCCCCCCTTTCTAAGTGTTTTTCTATCCTTCACATAGTTATTAGTCCTTTGACGAGGTCTTCTTCCTTCATCACTCACATCATTTGTTTCTCCTTCCTTTTTCTTATGGAAGTTTCCAAAAGACTTTCTTGCCCCATTAGAAGATTCAGCAGCATTGGCAACTTTGCCATTCTTGATTCCTTCTTCTAGCCTTTGACCGATGGTCACCAAGTCAGTAAAGTTGGAGGACATACTTCCAATCATCTTCTCCCAATAGAAAGGTGAGAGAGTGTCCATGAACATTCCAGTTAATTCTTTTTCAGCCAAAGGAGGTTCCACTTGAGAAGCTAGCTCTCTCCAACGTTGAGCATACTCCTTGAAAGACTCTCTTTCTTTTTGAGACATGTTTTGAAGTTGACGGCGATCAGGAGCCATGTCCAGGTTGTACTTGTACTGCTTCATGAAAGCATCAGTCAGATCTTGGAAGCAATGGATACGACTCTTCTCTAGTCCCATATACCATTTCAAGGAAGCGCCAGTCAGACTATCTTGAAAGCAATGGATAAGCAGTTTTTCATTCTTAGTATAGGCAGCCATCTTGCGGTAGTACATGGTCAAATGACTTCTTGGACAAGTGTACCCTTTGTACTTTTCAAACTCAGGAGTTTTGAACTTGGCAGGTATGACCAGATCGGAAACCAAACACATGTTCTCAGCAGCAACCCCAAAGTAATCAGTGCCTTCCATGGCTCTTAGTCTTTTTTCCAGGGTTAGATATTGTTCTTTGACTTCATCAATGTCACCAGCTTCTCTTTGACTTTCACTTTGATGATCTCCAGCATGGTACTCAAAGAGAGGATTCCCATAAGTGGTTTGGGCAACGGCGTGCACAATTGGCTGAGACTCAATCATGATTGGAGCTTGGAACATTGGTCGTGAAGTTTGACCAACCATAGCAGCAGTGGCGTGAGGCGGAGAATAATTTGGAGGTAAACCAAACTCGGGCCAAGTAGTGGCTGGCCTTTGAACAGGAATAGGGTCTTCAACATTGTCGGCGACCTCTTGAATGACAGTCCTTTGAGGTGGTTCCCCTCTAGCAATCAGAACTTGCAACATCTCGGTGAGCTTAGTCATTCCTGACTTCAGATCCTCAATCTCCATTCTAACTTCAGCATTGTGTTGTTCTTGGTCCGCCATTCTTCGTCTGACGTTGGCTCTAGTCTCGTACTCGTGTGGAGGAACCAGTTGACAGTTGACAGATAACTGAATGAAAGAGACAGTTGGAATGAGGTACTTGCATGATGCAAATGCTATGCAATGTCATGCAATGTTGGATGCAAAGCGTGATAACAATAACAACCTATTGAGGAAGGCTCCTTAAGTTAGGACAGTTCTAAGTTCTTCACCCAAAAATCCCCTCACAAGGTTAGCTCTATAGTTTTTGGATATAACATAACCTCTACAGATGGAACGGGTTCTAAAGGTCCTTGGAGTTAACGACGAAATCAGATTTCTGCCATGCGATGGGCGAACCATCTTATGACAAATTTCATGACTAAGTCTCCTCCAAGTGGGGTTCTCGTATTAGCCATTCAAGGTGTTCACCTTGGGGACTAGCACTACACAACCACCTCCTAACTTATGTTTTTCTCTTGTTTTTCAAAAGCTCGGGTTAAGAGCTTCACTCAAATATCATTCCCATACCCACAATTGAGTATATACAGAAATAAAATAAAAGCGATAAAGCAAGAGTAAAGAAACATAAACAACAAAAGAGTAAACATAAAGAACATAAGAATAAACAAACAAAAGCAAACACTCAAACATAAAACAAACTAAACTAGGGTTGACTCTCTTAGGATATCCCCAGCAGAGTCGCCACTTTCTGTAGCGGCAAAAATATACTCGAGCGTTATCGCGCGCTCGAAGTACAACAGAGTCGCCACCGAACTTTATTTATTCTAAGAAGGAAAGGGAAAATATCGATAAAACCCACAAAGATAAAAAATAGATAAGATGGTCGTTCGTAACCAAATTAGGGTTCGGGAGTCGGTTAAGCAAGGGGAAGGTATTAGCACCCCTCACCTCCATCGTACTCGATGGGACCCATTTAGTTAGTTTTGTGTTTGAGTGTTAGCGTAATGTTTGCGTTCTTTAGCCTATTAATCGAGAAAAGGTAAAAGAAAAGATTTTTAGGTTTTTTATTATTGTGAAGAAAAAGAAATGATTTTTTATTATTATGCTCGCCAAGACGTTTGTATCTTGTGCCTACGTATTCCCTAGTGCAACGGGAAAGTCAGAGCAATCGTAGTTCGGACTAAGAACCACGAAAGTTTGTTAATTGATTTTAGCGAGAGGTACTCGATCGCTTTCAAATGGAAATACTACGCGCACATGGATATGATATCACTACAAGAATGGATGACTAAATCAAGATAAGACATGATTTTGGCCATCATCGCATTCGAGTGGAAGATGTTCGATCTTCACATGTGGAAGTATGTTCGTATTGAAAATTGATTAAGAGTCTCGTTTATGAAAAGATTTTTAAAAGCCATAAGGCAAAAAAGGTTGAATGAGATTGAAGTTGTGTTTTAAAGGATGTTTTTGCGGACGTTTAGCAAAGGATTGAGCATAGGTGTGCACCTAGCGCGTCTTTACCCAAGGTATTGAACAGGAGCGAGCCCCATTGTCACTTGTTGTCCTTGTTAATTAATTTGTTTCAAAAGATCAAGGTATTCAAGAGGTGTGCACTTCTTGTCACAAGATCTTTTGGTTTGATTAAGTGTTTTAGATTCAAAAGATCAAGGTATTCAAGAGGTGTGCACCCCTTGTCACAGGATCTTTTGGTTTGATTAAGTGTTTTAGATTCAAAAGATCAAAGTATTCAAGAGGTGTGCACCCCTTGTCACTCAATCTCTTGGTTTGATTGATGTATTTTGATTCAAAGGATCAAGGTATTCAAGAGGTGTGCACTTCTTGTCACAGGATCACTTTGATTAATTAAAGAGTTTTGGTTCAAGAAAATCAAGGTATTCAAGAGGTGTGCACTTCTTGTCACTTGATTTCTCGATTTATTTAAGAAAGCATTTTATTGTTTGATTCAAAGGATTGAAGGTATTCAAGAGGTGTTCACCCCTTGTCACTTAATCACTTTGATTTAATTAATGACAGGTTTAAAAAAGGGTGTTAATCCGAAAGAATCGGGGTATTCAAGAGGTGTACACTTCTTGTCACTCGATCTTTTGGTACCGTTTAAAGAATTTTTGTAAAAAAGAAACTCGACGTTGGATCGAGGAAATAATTGTAACGACTTGGCATTGGACCAAGGTTTATTGATTGAAATTAATCTAATATTTTTTGGTATTTTTAACATGAGAATAAAGTCTAAAATCTAGAAACATGTTTTTTTTGTATTTTTTATTAGAAATTAAAAGCAAAACAAAATATTAAAGAAGCTAAATCAAACAAGTTAAATAGGCAAGAAAATAAATAAAATGGGGGGGTGTAAGCATGCAAAATAGGGTGTGAACAAAGAAAACTTCGCTGGGCTTAACTAACACCAAGCCCAAGATCCTACTAGAACAAAGTAAACCCTAATACTCAATGAGACCATCCGCCCCCAATTACACTTTTTGTCTCACGATTCTCTGCCTCTCTCACGGTGAACAACAGCAAAAAAAAACAATTCCTCACATCTCACACGCTCGCGGTCTCGCATCTCTTTCACTTAATCGAACCTCACTCTCTCGGTTCATCAAGAACACAAGTACAAAATCAATACCATATTAAATGATAACCGTGAAGAATTTCAAGCAATCAACATAGGGTTATTCACCAATGAAAAGAAATAAAGGCAACGATCTAAAGAATAGACAGAAGATGAGACGTCACCGACCTTATCAGAGCAAGTCCGACGACCTTGGAATCACCGGTGATCTTCAGGTACGACTGCGAATCGTTGTTGTTTGCGGTTGTTGTTGTTGCGTCTTTTTGAGTTGATGAAGATGTTGTGTTGGTTCGATGTTGTGTGGTAGTTTGTGTGTATCGGTGATGGCAGATGTTGTTGTGAACTGAGGGAGATTTGGCAAGTTTGTGTGTTAGGATGGAGTTATGTTTGAAGATTCGGTGTGGTTGGTGTGTTGCGGTCCTTGCTGTGTGTTGTGTGTGGCTGTTTGCAGGTTTATGATGGTTACAAGTTATGGAGTGAAGGTGGTCATATGAAGATGGTGTTCAAAAAGATTTTTGGAGGACGATAAACAAATTTATGCAGAGTTTTTCGTGTGACTTTTTCCTCCCCCTGGTTGCTGTGGTTTTTGTTCTGATTTATAGATGAAATCAAAGAGTTTTTTGGGGGGAAAATTTGGGTTAATTTGAACATTTGTAGTAAGCTGTTTATTACTTTTGTATGCAGGTTTTGGTTTAACCATTTTTGTGCAAGCTTTGGCCTTAGCAAGTAGTGGAGCAGCAAGAGGTTTGTAGACTGGTTGCAGCAGGTTTATGGACCGTTGTAGCAGGCATGCTGTGTGCAGTTGTATGGAGCAGAATTTTTGGACTGTTTTGTGATGCGATGCAGAGATATGAAGAAAACCACTTTGTTCTTATTCTTTTGTATTTTTTGGACCACTTGGACATAAGGTCAATAATAATAATAATAATAATGATAATAATAACTATAAAATTAAAGAAAGAAAAAAATAAAGATTATAATAATAACTAAATAATAATAATAAACTAATACACATATTTTTTGATATCTTTTTAAATTGAAATGATATAAAGACCTAAATCTAAATGAAATTAATGAATTTTTTTGATTTTTTGAAGTAGAAATTAAAAGGATGAATAAAACCGGAAAATATGCAACAAATGCGATAATTTGAATGCAAACGAAATACAAACGCAACATGATCATATGAATGAAATTTGTAGGTCAAAAATTGGGGTGCGACAGTCATTGATTACTATTCCCCCGCGGCTTCCGTTGTTGAAGCCATCTCAAAGTCCCTTGCGCAACAAACTTCTGTTGCAGTTGTCGACAGTGATGGAACATTCATTGGCGAGATATCGCCCTTCACGCTTGCTTGCTGTGACGAGTCAGTTGCGGCCGCTGTGACAACTTTGTCTGCAGGGGACCTGATGTCCTACATTGACTATGGCGGCCCGCCAGAGGGTCTGGTTAGCGTTGTGAAGGCCAGGTTGAAGGAGAAGAATCTGGAGAAATTGCTGCATAAGTTTACAATTCTGACTTCTCTAGGCAGTGATATGTCGGCCTCGTCTTCGTCTGATGAGGAAAGTACGACCAGGAGTTTGAATAGGTCGGGAAAGTACGCAAGGTCGTCCAGTTACTCGGCGAGATTTGTGCGGAAGGCAGAGGCTATAGTGTGCCATCCAAAAAGCTCTTTGATTGCTGTGATGATTCAAGCAATTGCTCATAGAGTGGACTACTTGTGGGTTATTGATGATGATTGCAGCTTAATTGGCATTGTTACTTTTTCTAATATCTTGAAGGTGTTCAGAGAACACACAGAAATGATTTAAATGTTTAGAAAAAAATGTGTCAATGTTTTTTTGGTTTGATTGTTCATAGGGAAGCATGAACTTTTATCTTTGTTTTGCTTTATTTGACTGTGTGAATCAATTTTTAATAAGTTTCCCTTTGATGCAAATCTTGGTCAAGAATTAATGTTATTTGTTTTCCTATGTTTTGTTTTCCTATGTTTTGTTTTCCTTCTCTTTGAGTGAGTGATTATGGTTCAAAATTTTACGACTATTGAAAGGAAGATTCATTGGTTTTAACTTGTAAGTGTCACAAGATAATGAAGAAAGCTGCTCCATTTCTAAAGGACTAAATTAAAAGTGTTTGAACTACTGATAATTGGCTTAAATTGGTGAATATTTGGTTCTGACACCATTGCTTATACCTTTAACCTTTCCTCCCATCACTATGTCGAGCAACCACCTAACCTACTGTTATACCCCAAAATTTGCCCACATATTTTTCAAGAAAACTCCAATCTGAAAATTAAGGGTCTCATATAATCATGGATTTTTATTTCAACAAATATCCTGACATATGAAATACTTAGTTTTCAGAATTTTTTCTTATACAGTAATTTGGCCTGCAGTTGAATTTATTCTTACGCAAACGCCAAATACTGTTTATTACTTCACACATGCTATTTATTTATTTACAGATAAATAGTACTGACACAATTGGTACAGAGTTAAATCTTTTTGCAGGCGCAGAATCAGGAAACTCAGACTGTACTGGTAACAATTAGATTATTATTATCTTTTGTTTCCCACTAATTTTTGTACTATATTCCATTATTTGCAAAAATCTTTTCAAATCTCTTTTTCAAAAATCAAATCTCTCCTTTTTCCAACACTATCTCCACTTTCTTTCAAATCTTACTTTCACTCAAATTTT
Source organism: Vicia villosa (assembly GCF_029867415.1). Classification (NCBI taxonomy): domain Eukaryota; kingdom Viridiplantae; phylum Streptophyta; class Magnoliopsida; order Fabales; family Fabaceae; genus Vicia; species Vicia villosa. The sequence goes on from NC_081186.1 coordinate 6,579,135, forward strand.
CCTTTTGTACGGAATCACATCATTCCCCAACGTCTCTTTCCTTCTTTCCATTCTATAAATACCTTTCATTCTTTCATAAAATCTCACATCAAATTCCAACTCATCTCTCAAATTTCTACTTCATAATCCATCCTTTCTCTTCTTCCCTGACAAGAATGGCAAAGTGGATAGAGACACTGTTTCTTACAGTCATCACCATTGCTACGGTGATCATGACTTTCTTCTGCCTGCACAGTCCTGAAGAGTGTGGACCTGCAATGGTTGCACTCCCAATCATCTACATGTTATTGTTCATAGCATGGGTCATTAATCGTCATTCTTAAAATTTGCCGTATTTCTTATTTCTTAAATGTACCGTTTATTCGTCGTACTGTTCAATATAGTATGTGATATTTGTACTGTCAGTATTAAATGTTGTACTATTTGTCATAATATTGCTTAATTACTAAGATAATATTTTGTGTGTTTTCTGCCAGTCAAATATTCCTATTTCTGTGCATTAAATGATTTTCAGGGTTATTATCGGTAATTTTGCCCGCATACCGTAAATATTAGTTATTTATTATGTCTGTGTTTTTCTAACAAGTCATGTAAATAAACTTTCATTTTTCACATAAAACAAAAACAAAAAACAACAAAAAAGAAAATTAACTTTGACTGTTGATTTTTCACTTTTAACTGCTGTTTCAATACCGGGACAGTCAGTTGACAGCCAAACTGCTGGCAGTACAATTCTCAGTGTTTTGTACCATCAATCAAATCAATCTTTCACAATTCAAAATTCCAAGATTTTTGTTCTAGAAGTCCTCTGAATATCACGCGATTAGCAGAGACTCAACACTGCACAAAAATCAGGTACGCATAACTGTCTCCTACACAAACAGTCCCTAATCAGGGTTTTTCTTGTTTTTACAGGAGCAACAAGTTTTTGAGAGCTCAAATGGATTTCATACACATCCATATATCTCAAAGTACCATCATACAAATTTTCAAACTTCAATTCACTCAGACGCACCGTCAGCAGCTCAAACAGTCAACAGACGACCCGTTTGACCAAAAAAGTCAACAGACAGTCAAAAATGAAATTTTTTGTCAAAGTCCATATTTTGTCAAAGGATTCATCATTTGATCATTGGATGATCATAATTCATCAAGGAAAGATCAAAAATCAACAAAACCCTAAGATTCAAAATTAGGGTTTTTGCCTGAAAAGTCAACTCAACTTTGACTGATCATAACTCTCTCATCCTTCATCCAAAAAATTCAAACCAAAGCTTGTTTTGAAGGAAATTCAATTATCTTTCAAATGCCATTGATCCCATGATCATTGGATTCACCATTTGAAAAATATGACCAAAGACATTACAGGTCATTTTCAAAGTCAACAAAAAGACACTTTTTTCAAAAGGACACACAAGGAGCTTCAAAAATCATTTTGACATGAGACCAAAGACATTGGTTAGAGGACTCTTTGAGGTTTCCAAAAAGTGCAAGATCTCCTTCATATGACAAAAATTGAAGGATTTACACCTTGTTGAAGTTGGCTAAATTTTGGTAAAATGCATGAAATCAACATTGCTCAAAAATGTATTTTTTCCAAATGGGGCCAAGTTTTCAGCATTCAAACATCATTTCCATGTTACTATGGGCCTCCCACGACCAAGACTAAGCCCACACCATTTTTATTCATTTTTTGCTTGATTTTATCTTATTTTAAGAATAAAATTAAAAGGAAAATGCATGGATAATGGTAGCTTAACTTCCAAGCATGACTCACCTCAAAGAATCTTCATCTTTCTGCAGAGGATTGAAGGACAAGGCAGGTGCATTGAAGGCAAGATGACTTGGTCAAGAATTCAAGCTTTTTTATATTAAAAAATGCAAAGTTTCAACAAAGGCAACTAAGACACATCTTAGCTTCATTTCTAAGCACACATAGCTTATAAATAAGCTATCTTAGTTCAGCAAAGAAGAGGAGACGAATTCAGAAGCATAGCATAGCATATAACACTTGTAATCACTTCAAAAAATTCAAAGAAAAACTCAAATTCGAATTTGTAATTTCAGTCCATTTCAATACAAACTAAGCATTCATACACCTTCCTTAAACATCACTGAAACTATCTCAATCAATTACAAGCCTTGAAGCTCACTGAATCGAGCTACACAGGTCAAAATTTGTTCAAACTAAAATCAATTCGTATCTGGTTATTCACACATGTTTAACAAGATGTAGACATATTATTGAGTTTGGTTTGAGGTGTAGATCATTTCTGGAAACTTAATTGAAGTTTGGACACGTATAAACGAAACTACCATTTTAGGGTTCATAGCTTCAAATTTAGGGCTTTCCAAATTAGGCAAAATTAGAAGTTCTAAATAGCACCATTAGGTTCGTATGGACAAAACGAATTGAATGGTACCATCGCGCTAAATGTATGTGCGCATTTGACCCTATTCGCTATTATTACCAGGTGTAAAAGATTAGGTTTTTTACACCACCTGCAAATGAACGGTGTAAAAACCTATCTGAAGGTTGAAGATGATGCGTGGCGCCCTCTGATTCGCTGGGAGGCGCGCGCGTGTTTTTTAAATTGACTTGGAATTCAGTGTTTTGCAGGTGTTCCACGTGTTATGGTCCCTCACCATCTGGGCCTTCTGATCCATCCATCAACTCATCCAACGCGCCAGATCACTCTTCCCCAACCATGCTCCCTCACTGATTACCACACAGGATCAGTATCCTTTTATTTTCTATTTTATTTTCTATTTTATTTAATTTCTTTGTTAAATTAATTAAAAATAGTTTTAAAAATCCAAAAAATACACAAAAAATATTTTTAGACTTCTAAAATAATATATTATTTTCTGAAATAAAAATATTTTTATTTTCTTCAAAATTTCAATATTTTGCATAATTAATTAGTATATATTTATATATTTGCTTTTTAATTATTCTAACCAATCAAAAAATCATAGAAAAAATTGTTCTTTGTGTTGAATATTGTTTATATATTATAAACTAATTTTGTACATATTTTGAATAATTTTCTTTTTAAGTTTTAATTATTTGTATAATTATTTGCATAATTATGTTTTAATTAACTTAAATCAATTTCAAATCAATTTCCAAAAACTCCAAAAAAATTAGTTTTGTTTTAAAATTAATTGACAAATATTTTGTACATATTTTAAACTTAATTTCTAGGTTTAAATTTATTTTCATCTTTTTCTTCATTTTAATTTAATTAATCATGCATTAATTATAATTAAAATCAATCATAAAAAATCCAAAAACATGCCTTTTATTTTTCTTGCAATTTAAAATTCCTAGATAAATGTATAGGATGTCAAATTCATGTAAATAGGCTAGTTTACATTTCCCGCACAATCGATGTAATAGCGTAGATTTACTTTCCGCACTTTACATTTCCGCACTTTAATTTCCCGCATATATATAAACTGCGTGTATGTCAAAGATAAAATTGAATCGTTAGATCACTAACTTCAAAGATAAATATCTGAATCCAATCACAATCACACTTGCACCTCTTCAGGTAATCCCTTCTCAATCTTTCAAAATCAAAGTCAAATTCAACTGTTTTGAGTACAAAATCGAACCTTGCTTTTATATCCGGTGAAAGGATAGATTTTTAAAGGAAACAGGATAAAGACCTTACAACTCAGGGTAGACCTCCTAGTTTGCTTGCTCAAATCAAAACAAACAAAATTCTCATACACTGTTGATTTTTCAAAACTTTCAAAAAAAGACAATACTTTGTATACATTCAAACACGGGTTATTACAAAGTTAACGTTCTTTTCAAAACATCTTTCGAAAGATAAACAAGCATTTTGTATACATCCACACACGGATCATTACAAAATTCAAATTACAAAGGTATTTGAAACCACATATGAGCAATTTCAGAGCAATTGAAAAGTGATCGAAAAACAAGTGAGCTAAGCAAACTTAAGAGCCCATGGATAACCATGGATACAAAGGGTGCTAACACCTTCCCTTTGTATAACCTACCCCCTTACCCAGAATTTCTTAAAGGTCTTTTTTCTGTTTCTTTTATAAACCTTTCCTTAATTGGATAAAATAAAAGGTCGGTGGCGACTCTGTGATATTTTCAAAAGTGCGAAAGCATTAAGCGACAAAAAAAGAGTCAGTTCACGTATCTCTACAGATCAGAGGTATGGCCCGGTATTAAAAAAAAATCGGAGGTCCACAGAACTGGCGACTCTACTGGGGAATACTTTCAAAAACAAAATGTTTTCAAAAGGGGTTACCTTAAGAGAATAGATCACTTCGATGTTTTCAATTGATTGACTTGATTGCTCTATTTTTCAAAGGCTTGCTTGGGTATTTTGCTTGTGAAAGATTCTAACCCGAATCTCGAGATACCTTAAGTATATGACATTAGACCAAGGAAACTGTACGGCATGTACCGATACGGTTGATCTGGTAGTCATCGTTAGTGCGATACTTTGGTTTATACTGATGTCCCTTGAAAACGATCAAGGAGTATATTAGGCTTCCGAAGTGTCATTAAACACTAATTTGTCTTAGAACCTTTTTAGTTGAACTTGACTTGTGGCCTATTAAGTGGCTAGCTTTGAAATTGATCGAAGTTAGTTATCCTCGAGGAATATTTTGGTCGGCCGCTCGAGCGCCGTATTGAGATGTTACTTCCAAGGATCATAGAACCCGAATGCTATTCTAGGACAGGTTTTAACCAACTCAACCTCAGTGGGGAGGGTATCACCTATCAGCTCCATGCAAGCCTTTAAACCTAAGGCTATTGTTTGATTTGTTTTTGTGTGCCACATGTTTGCATCATAAGCATATCATTTTTGCACCAGACACTTCAAGGATCAAAGAGTTTACCTTTGTTTTTGCAGGTAATGGCTCCCGCCACCAAAGATTACATCCGAATCAACATTTCAACGGTACCATCTGAACTAAAAGACTTGGTGTCAGAATTCCCCAGGAATGTTCAATTCACTGAAAAACATGGTCACCTACTCCATTTGGTTACCTCAAAATTTGAAGAAGACATGATACGGGTCCTGTTCCAGTTCTTTGACCCTGAACATCATTGCTTTACCTTTCCTGATTACCAGTTGGTACCCACTTTGGAAGAATTCTCTGAACTAATTGGATTGCCTGTTCGAAATCAATTACCTTTCACTGGTTTAGAAAGGATTCCAAAACCTGAAGTCATTGCTGCTGCTTTACATCTGCGGAAATCAGAAATCAAGTCCAATTGGGAAACAAAGAGTGGAGTTGAGGGTTTACTTGCCAAGTTCTTATTGGAAAAGGCTCGACTACTGCTAGAAAACAAAAGTTATCCAGCTTTTGAGGAAGTTATGGCACTTTTGATCTATGGGTTGGTTTTATTCCCTAATCCCGACCAGTTCATAAGTGTACACATCATCAACCTTTTCCTAATCCGTAACCCGGTACCAACATTGCTGGGAGACATTCTACATTCTCTACACACTCGTACCATGAAGAAACGAGGAACTCTCATGTGCTGTATACCACTACTGGCTAGGTGGTTTACATTTCATCTTCCCCGATCAGTGTTGAGAAATGAACAAAGAATGCAATGGTCTCACAGGATTATGTCTTTGTCTCATTCAGATATCCGGTGGAACAACTTCTTTCAAAGAGACATTACTATCATTGATCATTGTGGAGAGTACCCTAATGTGCCACTCCTTGGCATCAAAGGAGGCATCACTTACAATCCCTCTTTAGCTATACGCCAATTCGGATATGCAAGGAGCAACGGTCCTCATGACATGATTATCCATGGCATTGTGTTTGATTACGAGAATGATTCTCATAGACACCGACGAAGGTTCATACATGCATGGGGCAGTGTCTATAGAATAGAAAGCAAAACTCTGGGGCAATGGAATTCTATCCCTATGGAACCTTACCTCAGATGGGTCCGTACTCATGCTCAGAAACTCCTTATGCCATATCCTGCTGTTCTACCTGTGACTATTGAACCAGAGGTCGAAGGATATGAACCTCAAGTTATTCTACACCCGGATATGCCAACTGACTTAGAAGAGTTGCAAAAATCTTGGGTTCAACTCAAAGAGGAAAGAGACACCTTCAAATCATACTGTCAGGACTATGAGAGAAGGATATTGGAGCTCACCGGACAGCTTCAAGAAGAACAGCAGATCAACACATTCCTGGGGGCAAAGAGAAAGCGTCCACGGGAGACCTGAAGGATCATTTACTTTATTTCTGTCTTGTAAGCCCAAATGAGGCAAAGAAAAAAAGAAGCAAAAAGAAAAAAAGAAATAAATTGATTAACTAACGTTTGTTTTTTCTTTAACAAATCTAAACTCTAAGATCCTTGAAACATTGCACACACATTTCACTTCATGCATTGCATATACATTTCATACATTGCATACACATGGCATCCAGTCATACACATGGCATAACAGGTTCACATGACGGATTTCTCATCTTCTCGCTGTTTATTTCAGTCAGAAGAGATGGAATCTGAAACAAGTATCAAGAATCTCGAAGCACAGAATGCCCAAGTTCAAGTGGCAATTCTGGAACTGGCAAAGGGGCAGCAAGAACTGAAAGCCCTGATAATCAAGAAGAAAAAGAAGCCCAAAGGATCTGTAGGTGTGAGTCACCTGAGAAGAAAGATCAAAATTCCAGTCAAAAAGTTCACAAAGCCACCGATCCCTGAAACAGTCGGTGATGATGAACAAGAAGACAATCAAAGCAACCAGGGTTCTGCTAAACCCTCTCTCTCTTCAAATGAAGAAAATGATCATTCTGGGGACGAACCGGATAATGAAAAATACCAACAGCTGGAAGACCGTATGAAAGCTATGGAGATACAAAAAATACCTGGCTTAGATTTCAATGATCTGGGGCTCATCTCGGATGTTGTTATCCCTCCAAAATTCAAAGTCCCTATCTTTGCAAAATATGATGGAGTTTCTTGTCCGAAACTACATCTGAGATCCTATGTGAGGAAGATACAACCTCATACAACAGATAACAAATTATGGATTCACTTCTTCCAAGACAGTCTGTCGGGTACACAACTCGAGTGGTATTATCAGCTGGAAAATACCAAGGTTCATACTTGGGAAGAATTAGCTGCTGCTTTTTACAAACAGTACCAATACAATGCTGATCTTGCACCAACTCGTACTCAACTAAGGGGCATGTCTATGGGACCAAAAGAAAGTTTTAAAGGATATGCGCAAAAGTGGAGAGATATGGCTGGAAGGGTTCAACCACCCTTATCTGATCGCGAACTAGTTGACATGTTCATGGGCACTTTAACTGGCCCTTTCTATAGCCATTTGCTGGGAAGTTCATCATCAGGTTTCACTGACCTGATACTGACCGGAGAACGTGTCGAAAGTGGCATTCAAAATGGAAAAATTCAAATAGGTTCCACCTCTGGTACTACGAAAAGGCCCATCAGTGGGAGAAATGAGGTCAATGCAACTCAAATTCAAAAAAGTCGCAAAAGTGAGCAGCATCAATCTGTAGGGGCAGTTCTGATCTCCGCATCTGCACCTCAAAAAGATCAACAGCCAAAATATACGCATCGACCAGATGCACCAAGAAGAAATTTCACCAAAATCAACATGCCAATTTCTCAGGCATTGCAGCACTTGCTAAAAGCAGATCTGATCACCTTAAGAGGTCCTCCAAAGAATGTCAACACTTCCTCTCTGAATTATCGCCCTGATGCGACATGTGCCTATCACTCAAACTGTCCAGGACATGACGCAGATCACTGCTGGGCCCTGAAAAATAAAATACAAGATATGATAGATGCTGGTGAAATTGAGTTCGATCCTCCAAAAACTCCAAATGTCATCACCGCACCTATGCCAAAGCATGACAAAACTGTCAACGTTATCCTGGACACTGTTTACATCTATGATGTGAACGAATTATCAACTCCACTCTGCGAAGTCAAAGGAAAGCTAATCCGAGCTGGTTACTTCCCAGGATGTGACCCCGACTGCTTTTACTGCTCTTGCCTGCCCAATGGTTGTGAAAATCTAAGGATGGGAATTCAAAAATGGATGGATCGCCGTATCATTATGTTTGAGAGGCTCCCTTCTATGAACGTGCTGTGCGAAGTCTTTGCAAACGGGATAAGAATAGAGGATGCCTCAGTGATATCCAGCTTACCATTCAAAATCTCTGCCAAAGCTCCATTCAAAATTTCTGCTACACTCAAAGTGGCATCAGTAGTCATTGCTAGTCCAACTCCATTTCCATACTCCTCAGACAAAGCTGTCCCATGGGGATATGACGCTAATGTTTACGTTCATGGAGTTAAGCAAAGTACCTCGACTGAAGAGACCGCAAAGTTAACTACTCCAACTGTGAGTAATATTGTGGGTACCAGCAAAATCACGAGAAGTGGAAGAATCTTTTCACCAGAAATTTCTCCAAATGTTGCTGCTGGTCCAGTCCGAGTCCCAGTTCCTAATGTCAACGCTCGAGGCAAAGAGCCATAAGTTGAACAAATTCAAACCCCGGTGGAGATCACTGCTGAGGATCCATCAAAGCAAGAAATGGAGGAAATATTGAAAATCATCTGCAAGAGTGATTACAATATTGTTGAGCAACTGGGGCACACTGCTTCAAAAATCTCAATGCTATCTCTGCTAAAATATTCAGAAGCTCATGCCAAAGCTCTGATGAAGTTCCTAAAAGCTGCGCATGTGCCTCAAGAGATCTCAGTCGACCAATTTGAGAATTGTGTTGCCAATCTAACCGTGAGCAATGGTCTCGGTTTCTCTGATGTGGATCTAACCCCTGCTGGAAAAAATCACAACAAAGCCTTACATATCTCCATTGAATGTAATGGCACCACTCTATCTCATGTGCTAGTAGATAACGGTTCTTCTCTGAACGTGTTACCGAAAACAGTACTAGAAAAGCTTGACTTCGAAGGAATTGTGTTACAGCCAAGCGATGTTGTGGTAAGAGCCTTTGACGGGTCAACCAGAACAGTATACGGAAAAGTGAATCTCCCAATCAGAGTGGGTTCTCAAATCTTTGATTCTATCTTTTACGTAATGGAAATTCACCCAGCCTACTCCTGTTTACTTGGACGCCCTTGGATACATGGGGCAAACGCTGTAACTTCTACCCTGCATCAGAAGTTAAAATATCCAGTAAAAGGAAAGATTGTCACAGTCTATGGCGAAGAGGAATATGTGGTTAGTCACCTAAGCAATTCCAAATATGTCGAGTTGGAGGACGAATTCATCGAAACTCCATGCCAATCATTTGAGGTGGTCTCTCCAGATGTCTCTACCACCAAGCATATTCCTGCTACTCCAACTACAACTATGGCTTCTCTCAAAGATGCCAAAGCCATGATTGAACAGGGTGATTGCACAGTATGGGGACAACTTCCCGATATACCCTACAAGTCTGACAAACTAGGTCTGGGCTATGTTAGTGAAAATCAAAAGAACGATCAAAGTCCTCGTTCTGAAGGATTGATGTCACACTTCGTCAGCCAAGAAGTAAACGCTATCGAAGATGAAAGAGTGTTCATGAACCATATCATTCAGCCATATCCAGATGAAATTCCACCCATTTCCATGGGAATGTGGGATGCTGTTCAAGAACCAAACGGCAGGTATAATTATCAGTATGCCGAACCTCAGAATTCTTATATTGCTATGGAGGACCTTACCCCGACTGGATGGGGTGATGAAGTTGGAAATGATCAAATTTTCACAAGTCCTGTCACTGAGCAATATCAAAATCCACCCAAAGAAGTATGGGACACGCTAGGAGAACCCAGCGGCAAATATGACTATATGGTGAAATATTCTGCTCCTCCGAGCTCACAAATTGCCATGGAGGACATTGTCCCAACTGGATGGGATGAACATTACGATGACAATTTCGCTCTTGAAAAAGCCAGGGAAATACCAAATAACGAGGGTTGCTTTCTGTCAGCATACACTCCTCACCAAGATGCACAAGTCTCTATTCAAGACATCATCCCGACTTCATGGGACGGCCTTATCGAGCATCTCGCTCAACCAACAGAGATATCTCAGCCTGGGCTCTCGTATCCAGCAGAGTATATCCCTTATCCCGAAGGATCACCGGCTCATCTTCCCACTAATGAAATCAATGCTGTGGAAGATGAAAAAGACAACTGCAACTGGCACAGCTGGGTACCCCCTGCTCACAACAGTGGATTGAACAACTGGAAAGCTGAGGATGTGATCTCCTTTGACCAGGAGTAAATGCCATTTCCTGTTTTCTTTGTGTATAATGTGCAAAGATAAAAGTGGTTCCTGAACAATCGAACCATGAGCTTGAAAGCCGTGTGCCTTAGCACACTGGTCCTTCTATAAGGGCTTATCATATCATGATCATGTGCATTCAATAAAATCATGGGACGCTTGCATATTTAAATTTTGTGATCCTTTTTCTTTCTTTCTTCGCTTTCTAATAGCTATGTTTTTTCTTCACACATACTCACATAATTAACTTGCAGATTCACATACACTCTGGATCCAGTCAACAACGATTCTGCTATTGCCCGTCATGACTTTGAAAATCCGATCTACCAAACTGAGGACGAAAGTGAGGAAGATTGTGAAGTGCCAAGAGAACTTGCAAGGCTGCTAGAACAAGAAAACAAGGCCATACAGCCTCATGAGGAGCCAATTGAGGTCATCAACTTGGGCAGCAACGAAGAAATGAAAGAAGTCAAAATAGGGGCTGATTTAGAACACAGCGTCAAGCAAAGACTGATTCAAATGCTGCGAGACTACGTCGAGATATTCGCCTGGTCCTATGAGGATATGCCAGGCCTTGACACGGACATCGTAGTTCATCGCCTACCAATCAAAGAAGGTAGCACTCCAGTCAAACAGAAACTACGAAGAAGTAGGCCTGATATGTCAAAAAAGATCAAAAACGAGGTTGAAAAACAGTTCAATGCCGGATTCCTAAAAGTTGTAAGTTATCCTCCTTGGATAGCTAACATCGTCCCTGTACCCAAAAAAGACGGGAAAGTCAGGATGTGCGTGGACTACAGAGATCTGAACCGGGCAAGCCCCAAAGATGATTTCCCTTTACCACACATCGATGTACTGGTTGACAATACCGCACATGCAAGGTATTCTCCTTTATGGACGGATTCTCAGGGTACAATCAAATCAAGATGGCACCCGAAGACATGGAAAAAACAACCTTCACAACACCCTGGGGAACCTTTTGTTACAAAGTAATGCCCTTTGGTCTGAAAAACGCAGGAGCGACCTATCAACGTGCAATGGTAGCGCTATTTCATGATATGATTCATCAAGAAATAGAGGTGTATGTCGATGACATGATTGCGAAATCCAACACCGAGGAAGAACATTTGGGTCATTTACACAAGTTGTTTGACAGACTCAAGAAATACAAGTTGCGACCTGAACCCAAATAAGTGTACCTTTGGAGTAAGATCCGGCAAACTCTTAGGTTTCATCGTCAGCAGCAAAGGTATTGAGGTTGATCCCGCCAAGGTTAAAGCCATTCAAGAAATGCCTATACCTCGTACCGAGAAACAAGTCAGAGGATTCTTGGGACGTCTGAATTACATCGCCCGATTTATTGCCCACATGACTACTACTTGTGTGCCGATCTTCAAACTGTTGAAGAAAGATCAAGTAGAAAGGTGGAATGACAAATGCCAGTTAGCCTTTGACAAAATCAAAGAATATCTCCAAAAACCTCCAATCTTGTTGCCACCTGTGGAAGGCAGACTGTGGACCGTCCTTTCGGGCCATACCCCTCCGTGGGTGGGATACGTGAACTGACTCTTTTTTGTCGATCGGACGCTTTCGCGTCACTTTTGAAAAAGTTTACAGAGTCGCCACCGACCTTTTATTTTATCCAATGAAGGAAAGGTTTATAAAGAAACAGAAAAAAGACCTTTGAGAGATTCTGGGTAAGGGGGTAGGTTATACAAAGGGAAGGTGTTAGCACCCTTTGTATCCATGGTTATCCATGGGCTCTTTAGTTTGCTTAGCTCATTTGCTTTACTTTTCAATTGATTCGGAATGCTTTACCTGTGTTTTTGAAATACCTTTGCAAATAGAATTTGTAATGATCCTTGTGCGGATATATACAAATGCTTGTTTATCTTTCGAAAGATGTTTTGAAAAGATCGTTAATTTTGTAATGATCCGTGTTTGGATGTATACAAAATATTGTCTTTTGGAAAATTCGTTTTAAAAAACAACAGTGTATGAGAATTTTGTTTGTTTTGATTTTGAGCAAGCAAACTAGGAGGTCTACCCTGAGTTAGGAGGTCTTTATCCTTGTTCCCTTTAAAAATCTATCCATTCGTCGGATATAAACAAAAGGTTCGATTTTGTACTCGAAACAGTAGAAATGTAACTTTGATTTTGAAAAGAGTGAAAAGGGGTTACCCTAGGAGGTGCAAATGTGAGTGTGATTGAATTCAGATATTTATCTTTGAAGTTAGTGATCTGACGGTTCAGTTTTATCTTTGACATACACGCAGTTTATATGGGTGCTGGAAATTAAAATGCGGAAATGTAAAGTGCAGAAAGTAAATCTACGCTATTACATCGATTGTGCGGGAAATGTAAACTAGCCTATTTACATGAATTTGACATCCTATACATTTATCTAGGAATTTTAAATTGCAAGAAGTAAAAGGCATATTTTTGTATTTTTGTGATTTATTTTAAATATAATTAATGCATTATTAATTAATTTAAAATAAAGAAAAGATGGAAATATGTTTAAACCTAGCAAATAAGTTTAAAAATATGTACAAAATGTTTGTTAATTGATTTTAGAACAAAACTAATTTTTTTGGAATTTTTGAAATTTGTTTTTGGATATTTTAAGTTAATCAAAACATAATTATGCAAATAATTACACAAATAATTAAAACTTAAAGAGAAAATTATCCTAAATATGTACAAAATTAGTTTATGATATATAAACAATATTTAACACAAAGAACAATTTTTTTTTATGATTTTTTGACTAATTAAAATAATTAATAAGCAAATATACAAATACATACTAATTAATTATGAAAAATATTGAAATTTTGAAGAAAAATAAAATATTTTTGTTTCATAAAATAATATATTATTTTAGAAGTTTAAAATATTTTTTGTGGAATTTTTTGGAAGTTTTTAACTATTTTTAAATTAATTTATCAAAGAAACTAAAATAAAAATAGAAAATAAAATTAAAAATATAAGGATACTGATCTGGTGTGGCAATTAATGAAGGAGCATGGTGAGCTTGCATGTGTGAGGCGTTGGATTGGCTTTGAGATTGATCCAAGGGCACAGATTTGTAGGTGCATGGTATGATGGTGTACACTGAATCCAAGGGGATTCAAAGTCTTTGCAGGGGCCCACGCTGGATTGACCAGCGAATAAGATTTGAGGGAAGGGCCACCTTGGCGCGCTGAAAAGTCAGACGAACCACGCTTGGACGCTGTGGTCGTCTTCAACCTCCAGAAGTGAGGTTTTCAGCTTCAAATAGCGGGGGTTTTTAACCTCCCCTATTTGGACGTTAAAATTCCAGTTTTTTAACAACCTATGAACCTGCAAAAAATACGAGTTAGCAATAGAAACAAGTGACCCAGATCCACTAATTAGAGTGTCCTGAATCCAAATATGTCATTTGTTTTAAGGTTTGAAGCTCCTAGCTATGGATACGAAGAAGATGAAGCTTAAACACTCATGGACTCGTTTTAATGGTGGAGCCTGATCCTCACGTTGGAACACTCATGCTAAGGCCCAGATCACACATATAGGTCCCCATAAGGATGTTAGGGTGGTTAGTTTGCAGTGAAATTAGTTGCATATACAAAAACGAAAATAAAACTCATATGTACATGAAGAGCTTTAAGTGCTTTATACGACTCTCATATGTCTATATTTAGAGCTCAATCTTACTCTATAATGTTTGAGGAGATGATTAGAAGTGTTTATTGGTATTGATATTGATTGGAAATTTGAATTTGAAAATTACAAAGTATATGCAAATTTTGAGAATTTTTGTGATATTTCTTGCTATACTCTTGCCCTATTTCGTGTGTCCCTTCTTTTGCTGAAGTATGATGCTTCTTTTATAGCCCAAAGTTGCTTGGAACTCAAGCTAAGAAGCTTTGTTGTCTTTGTTGAAAGTTTGATTTTTAAAATATTAAAAATCTTTGAATTGTTGACCAAGCTTGACTCCATTCAATGCTCTTGTCTTGCTCTTCAATTCTTGCAGAAAAAATGAAGATTCCTTGAAGTGAGTCATACTTGGAGGCCAAGCAACCATTATCCATGCATTTTCCTTTTAATTTTAATCTTAAAGTAAGATAAAATTATGCAAAAAATGGCCAATAAAGATGTGGGCTTTGTCTTGGTCGTGGGAGGCCCATAGTAACATGGCAAAGATGTTTGGACCATAAAAACTTGGACTCATTTGGAAAAAAAACATTTTTGAGGCAATGTTGATTTCATGCATTTTCCCAAAATTTAGCCAACTTCAACAAGGTGTAAATCCTTCAATTTTTGTCATATGAAGGAGATCTTGCACTTTTTGGAAACCTCAAAGAGTCCTCTAACCAATGTCTTTGGTCTCATATCAAAATGATTTTTGGTTCTCCTTGTGTGTCCATTTGAAAAAAGTGTCTTTTTGTTGACTT